>NC_132902.1:25201645-25239145 GCF_030463535.1 Salminus brasiliensis
GGGTTTTATATAGCACTGGGAGATAATGATTTGCAAGTGGTAATGCACACACACACACACACACAACATTATTATTATTATTATACACAGATGAAGCCTCAAATAATGTATATAATAATAATAATAATAGTACAAATATGTGCACATGCACTGTTTACATTAAGGCAGAAGTGTGATTTAAGATGCACACTAAGTGTGAATATGAAGTCTGTCAGTTACAACTGGGTGTTTGTGCCGCCTGCCATCAGCAGCCGGAGCCTGAGAGAGCACAATTGGCCTTTCTCTTTCTGGGAGGGTAGATGGCTCTCTCTCCCCCCACATCACTTCAGGCCTCTGCTAGCCAGTGACGATGCAGCCGCGGGATTTAGGATTAATTAAAAAAAGGCAGTGGCTGGTTGTGCATGTGCCAGTCTTGACCCTCCCAGGGTCAGGAGCATTACATGTGAGGGAGGAGAGTACCAATGAGTGGGAGGGGTAATCTAAAATTGGGGAAGAAAATTAGGTACAAAATTATGGGTACAAATCTTTTTTTTAAATGAGTGACAGAATCCAGTATGTTCAGGTGTAGTATAGTGAGGTAGACCAGTATATCAATATTAATAAGTATTGTTATTATTATAATTGGTATACTGATCAGTGCTCACTGTCTCAGTGTTAGCTTATACTTTGCTTATTAATAGTAGTATTAGTATATGGATCATATAAAATGATTAAGAATTAAGAAAATATATTAAGAACATGTATAATTATTATATTATTATTTATTTTTCTTCTTAAAATACTGCTGCTACTACTACTACTACTAATAATAATAATAATAATAGTAGTGTTTATAATATAATATAATACATATAATGATTAGAAAATATTAAGAATATTTATTAATAATAATAATAATAATAATAATAATAATAATGAGAACAATATTATTATTATTATTAGTAGTAGTGTATTAATATAATGAGTAGAAAATATTAAAAACATTTATTATTATTATTATTAGTAGTAGTAGTAGTAGTAGTAGTAGTGTATTAATATAATGAGTAGAAAATATTAAGAACATTATTATTATTAGTAGTAGTAGTGTTGGTGGTGGTGGTGTTGGTGGTAGTGGTATATTAATAATATAATATTAGAATATATTAAGACCATTTCTTCTTCTTCTTCTTCTTATTATTATTATTATTATTATTATTTCCTCTTCTTCTTTTTCTTCTTCTTGTTATTGTTATTGTTGTTGCTGTAATATTTTAAATGCCTGTTTAAATTTGCATAAAGGCCTTTGCAAATATTAGTACATAATAAAGAGTGATATACTAAAAACTATAAATACTTTTAATGTAACTCAGTGTAACAACAAATCTAATCTAATCCGGTTTATTGTCTAATCCCATTAATACACAATACATACAGATTATTCTAATCTAGGAGGTGTTGGACCTTCTGTTTCTATTGGTCTGTTCTTTAGGAATAATGGACACAGTGCTGAGAGCAGCCGCCTCCTGTGGTTTCCAGGTACATCCAAACGTAAGACAGTAAGAAAGAGAACCACAGCTGTTTATACCTTCAGACGTCAGGCCAGGTGCACAACCCAGGCCTCAAAACTCGGATCAGATCAGAGCTTTGATGAATTGGGCTTGATGAGCATCACCAGGCTTGGTACTGCTGGGGAAGACTCAGTGGGAGTTTGGGGGGTTTCATCATAGAGGAACCCGAATCCTGTCTTGGTAGAAGGCCGCCGATGTTCTCCGATGCTCCTCACACTCTCAACGTGCTCTTCGCATGCCCTGGGCTTTCTTCTCCGAGTTTGTTTTATGGCCCATCGGCTGCTTAAATTGCTCTCTCCTGGAGGGCCGCTGAATCAATAGCCGCCTCCTTTATCAGCTCATGTGAACTGGAGTGGAACTTCACAAATAATGGCGGCTGATTGCCTGTGAGCTGTCTATCGATTGGCCGAGCAGGCTGAGGACGGTTGGAGAGGAGAGGAGAGGAGAGGAGAGAGGGGCTCGTGTCATTCCACCTCACGGTTAATGTGTTTTTGGGGGCCTTCGTCAGGGGTGGGGGGGCTTCAGAAGTGGAAGCCTCAGAGATTCAACAACCTGCTCTGACCTTTGAGCACCTGTCCTGCGCCGTCTCTCTCAATGCTCAATGGCGGCGTAATTCAAACATCCAGGCACACTGGAACCATGTCGGATGACATGAGCATAAGGAGACGCTGCATTAGGCTGTTTCTCTTTGCCCTCCTCTTTAAAACAGCCAGTTTTTTTCTGCTCCTCCTGGTTTGTTTGCTCTTAAATTCGTCCGAAATGATGGCTTAATAGTATCGGTCACGCCGACGCCTTCCTCTCCAAACCCACGCGGGTCACTGAAGTGCGAAATGAGAAATTTCACAGAATAAGTGCTTTTTGCATCCGATGCTCCTTCCCGGGCCGAGAAAAAAAGTGAAATATGAAATAGTTGATTGTGGCTCGCGTTGGCCCCCGCTATTAGACGGATGGCTGGATTGTGTATACGTCTCTTCTTTTGTGAATTTCACTCCAAAAAGCCATTAATGAAGGCCTTTGATTGGCAGCTTGTTGCCGGGCGAGCTCAGGTTTGGCGGCCTGTTAAGGATTGCCTCTGAACGCAGCTTTTTAACCCAAAACCACTGAAGTATAAAAATAATTGACTTTTATTTAATAAATTATTAGTTCAAATTTACTACTACTAGCACTTAATAATTATAACTATAATAATTAAACTAGCAGCCTTCAATTAATATAAGTGTACCATTAATATATACTGTAGACAGATAGATACACAGACAGACAGACAGACAGACAGACAGACAGATAGATACAAAGACAGACAGACAGACAGACAGACAGATAGATACAAAGACAGACAGACAGACAGATAGATACAAAGACAGACAGGCAGACAGACAGACAGATAGATACAAAGACAGACAGACAGACAGACAGACAGATAGATACAAAGACAGACAGACAGACAGATAGATACAAAGACAGACAGACAGATAGATACAAAGACAGACAGACAGACAGACAGATAGATAGATAGACAGACAGATAGTTAGACAGATAGTTAGACAGACAGACAGATAGTTAGACAGACAGACAGAGAGACAGATAGATAGATAGATAGATAGATAGATAGATAGATAGATACATAGATAGATAGATAGATAGATAGATAGATAGACAGACAGACAGATGGATAGACGGATAGATAGATAGACAGACAGACAGACAGACAGATAGTTACAAAGACAGACAGACAGACAGACAGATAGACAGACAGATAGATTGATAGACAGACAGATAGTTAGACAGATAGTTAGACAGACAGACAGATAGTTAGACAGACAGACAGATAGTTAGACAGACAGAGAGACAGATAGACAGACAGAGAGACAGATAGACAGACAGATAGATAGATAGATAGATACATAGATAGATAGATAGACAGACAGACAGATGGATAGACGGATAGATAGATAGATAGACAGACAGTCAGATAGACAGACAGTCAGACAGACAGATAGATATGTACATATAACAATAATATATCCCATATGCATATTTATGCATGTAAGTATCCATACAGTACTGTACACTGCACACAGTACACACAGTACACACAGTACACATGTACCTGTACTGAATACGTGGACAGGTCTTGGTGGCCTCCCTCACTAGTCCATCCTTGCACAGTCACGCTGGTCAGATATATGCATGTGCCATATTCCTTCCTTCCTTCTTAATGATGGGGTTAACTTAACTCCAGGGGACCTTCAGTGGTAAAATAGTGGTATCCCTCCCCTGACTTATCCTCTTCACTAAGCTTGGAGGAGTGTTCTTTAGTCTCCATGGTGTGTTCATTCGTAGCCAAGAATACTGATGAACCAGAGACTGGACCTTCCAGACGGGTTTCTTTATTCTACAGTCAGTGGAGACACATTCCCTGCACTCAGGTGATCTCCATTTCACTACCTGCGAGACTACCAGCACCTACCAGCACTGCCTACAATATTCCCCCCCTGTAAAGTGACTGATCTAATTCAACACTTATTTTACTGTCTATATTTAAGTCACATTACTATATATATCATTTCTACAGTAGGGGATGAATACTTATATATATATATTATATATAATGTTATAAATTATATTTATAAATATGAATAGTACTGTGCAAAAGGCAGCTGTGAAAAATAAGGGTTTATCTGCTCAGTAAAATATCACTCCTACAGAAGGTAGTGGAGGTTCTCCATCACTGTGTTCATCATTAGAACATCTCCAGAGTTCTCCTCTCTCATGGAGTCTAGTATTATTTAGAGTTCTCCTCAGATCAACACCTGGTTTGGTGGTAAATCAGGGCTTAATGATGGTAAATCAGGTGAGCTGCTGCTGCTGCTGCTGCTGCTGCTGCTGCTGCTGATGGAGGTGAACACATCCTCCACGCTGTGCTGGCTGGACTGGGGGGCGTCCAGGAGAAACCTGGAGGAACCGAGCTCTGTTCTTCAGACTAGCTCACTGACAAGATCTCACTACTTTCTTTCTTCAGAATGAGAAGCTCTTGTTTCTCCTTTTTACTGGATTTATGTTCACCTGCTTTATCTGTTCTGATGAGATGCGGAGCTTCTATATATATATGGATAATGTTGCTGATATTTAAACTCTGTATTGAAGTGATAGTCCTCCTCAAATAATAATTACTGTGGCTAGCCCTGCCCCTCGCTCTTAGACGGATGGCTGGATTATGTAGACGCCACTTATTTATGAAGGCCTTTGATTGGCAGCTTGTTGCTATGCAAGCTCAGATTTGGCGGCCTGTTAAGGATTGCCTCTGAACGCAGCTTTTTAACCCAAAGCACTTAGTGCAATTTTGCAGCGAGCCACTGAAGTATAAAAGGAATTGACATTTACAGAACTTATTTAGCTACTGGCTTGGTATTTGAGGGAGGTTTTGGCGAGCGGAGTACTATGTGAGTCATTTACTTAAGAGGTGTCCTTGAAGACGTATTCCCTTCTCCTGGATTGGTTTAACACTGCAATAACCTGTTCCTGCTTTTTTTTAAGCCGTGTGTTTGCTGTATTATTAATAGGCAGAGCTGCTTGGGTTCGCTCGGAGACGCTCTGCCTGAGCCTGGTGGGACCTGCTGGTTGTTTCATGCCTCCAAGATCAGTGGAAAAAAAAGACAGAGCAGAGTGTCAGGCCAGATCACGGGGGACTCAACTACAGCTCTGAACTGTGTGTGTGTGTGTGTGTGTGTGTGTGTGTGTGTGTGTGTGTGTGTGTGTGTGTGTGTGAGTGTGTCTCATCAGCCCCCTGCTGTACACAGGCCCAGTGTTTGGCTCCTTGGAGGCCATGTACAACCTCCACAGTATACACACACACACAATAACACACTCCTATGCTACTGCAGGCTTGTGTGGACGTAAAACACACACACACACACATACACACACACACACCAGCAGGACAATCCCCTACAGACCCTTGCAAAGGACTAAAACTCAGACATCCCTTTTTATTTATTTTTATTTATTTATAGTTTGTTTATTTATTTTTGAATTGTGGCGATTAGAGCTACATTATTAGGACAAAAGTATTGGGACACCTGCTCATTCACTGTTTCTTCTGAAATCAAGGGTATTGAAAAGAGCTGACCCTGCTTTTGCTGGAGTAACTGTCTCTACTGTCCAGAGAAGAAGGCTTTCAACTAGATTCTGGAGGAGGAGCATTGCTGTGAAGATTTGATTGCATTCAGCGACAGGAGCGTTAGAGAGTTTAGGGGTTTCTGTACACCCCTTATTTCTCTAAAGCCCCCCAGCATCGAGCTTTGAAGCAGTGGAAGAACTGTGTTATTTGGAATGATGGTGGTGGAGCTCCATCCAGTACTTTTGGGATGAGTTGGGGATGATGAGGTGGGGTGGTGATCATCATCCAACGTCCTGACCTCACTCTCTTGTCGCTCTTGTTGCTGAATGCAATCAAATCCTCACAGCAATGCTCCTTTAAAATCTAGTAGAAAGTCTTCTTCTCTGGACAGTAGAGGCAGGTACTCCAGCAGAAGCAGGAGAAACTCTTTTTAATACCCTTAAAACAGTAAATGAGCAGGTGTCCCAATACTTTTGTCAACATAAGTATATATATCAATCCTATATATATTATATACTGTATATGTAAATACCCAGTAATAATATACATTTTAATAAATAATTAAATTAAATTAAATTAAATTAATAAATAACATTTTAAAGTCATTTTTACTGTTTTAAAGTCTGGACATTTTGTTCTGGACATTTCAGGCTTGATGTTTTTCTTTGGTTGTCCTATGTAAACACACACACACACACACACACACACCCGTCCACACTCCAGCCTGTCCACTGGCCTGTGTGTTGTGATGTGGATGTTGATCCTGCCTTGTAGACACAGAGTTATTGACATGCCACTGCGTGTCCCCATCCATCACGTCTCTTAAGTGAATTCTCTCCTGAAGGGCACTTCAGCACTGTCAGCGCGTCCCCGCTCACTCCTGTCTGTCCATGCTGTGGACGTGTACAGCTCACTGTTTCCATTCTGCTCCCTCACACAGGGCATAAACTTCTGTCCAGGCCAGGCGGTGGCTGGGGTCACCACACACACCCAGGAGGAACACACCATGCAGCCACTCATCTTCCACCTGGGGCGGGACCCTGGGGAGAAATACCCAATCAAGTAAGTGTGTGAATTGGATATACAGTTTTTCAGAATGAGTGTGTGGATCATATTAACATTATAGAGCATTATAGAGCGCCCCCTACGCTTCCTGTAGTGTATTACAGTCTGTCAGAGTGAATATGTGGATTATATGAACATTATAGCGCGCCCCCTACGCTCCCTATAGTGCATTACAACCTGTCACAATGACCGTGTGGATCATATAAACATTATAGAGCTCCCCCTACGCTTTCTGTAGTGTATTACAGTCTATCAGAGTGAATATGTGGATCATATGAACACTATAGAGCATTATAGAGCTCCCCCTACGCTTTCTGTAGTGTATTACAGTCTATCAGAGTGAATATGTGGATCATATGAACACTATAGAGCATTATAGAGCGCCCCCTACGCTTTCTGTAGTGTATTACAGTCTATCAGAGTGAATATGTGGATCATATGAACACTATAGAGCATTATAGAGCGCCCCCTACGCTTTCTGTAGTGTATTACAGTCTATCAGAGTGAATATGTGGATCATATGAACACTATAGAGCATTATAGAGCGCCCCCTACGCTTCCTGTAGTGTATTACAGTCTGTCAGAGTAAATATGTGGATCATATGAACATTATAGAGCGCCCCCTACGCTTCCTGTAGTGTATTACAGTCTGTCAGAATGAGCGTGTGGATCATATGAACATTATAGAGCATTATAGAGCGCCCCCTACGCTTCCTGTAGTGTATTACAGTCTGTCAGAATGAGCGTGTGGATCATATTAACATTACAGAGCGTTATAGAGCGCCCCCTACACTTCCTGTAGTGTATTACAGTCTGTCAGAATGAGCGTGTGGATCATATGAACATTATAGAGCATTATAGAGCGCCCCCTACGCTTCCTGTAGTGTATTACAGTCTGTCAGAATGAGCGTGTGGATCATATGAACATTATAGAGCATTATAGAGCGCCCCCTACGCTTCCTGTAGTGTATTACAGTCTGTCAGAATGAGCGTGTGGATCATATGAACACTATAGAGCATTGTAGAGCGCCCCCTACGCTTCCTATAGTGTATTACAGTCTGTCAGAATTACTGTGTTCATCTAATGAACATTATAGAGCGCCCCCTACACTTCCTATAGTGTATTAGTCTGTCAGAATTACTGTGTTCATCTAATGAACATTATAGAGCGCCCCCTACACTTCCTATAGTGTATTAAAAAGGATAAAGGATATTAGTCTGTCAGAATGACTGTGTGGGCCACATGAACACTATAGAGCACTTTTTAAATGACATAATAGAAGCCATATCGCCCCCTACGCTTCCTGTAGTAAATTACAGTGTCAATAAAGATCATATTAACACTACTGAACATTATAGAGCACTTTTTAAATTTTAAAAGATGTCACATCAGTCTGTAGAACGACTGCATGGATCGTATAAACGTTATAATAAAAGACAGATCTGTGAATTTGTCAACTAATTATTGCAGCCCTGCCGCTGTCTGTGACTGATTCATCTGTCTTTGTCTGACCACAGCCTGCTGGTGAAAGGTGGGGAGGAGGGATGGAGGGGTGGTGGTGATGGGGGGGAGGGGGGGTGCAAGACTGAATCCTTCGGATCGATACTGATTCTGGCACTAGCGGCGCTGCAGATTGATCTGCGCAGTCTGAAGAAGACTGATTAATCGCTGCTCTTTGTGATTGCAAACAGCGCCTTTTAAAGATCGCTATCTGCACACACTCCGGCGGCGGATAAAATTGCGAGACAGATCGTTCTGACGGAGATGGAAGGGGGCGCTGGTTAATGAACACTCTCGTGGTCATCCAAGCGCGGCCCGGTCAGAGTTAAACGCGCTTGCGAAAAAGCAGCGGTCACAGAGGCGGAAATCTGGGCGGATAGTCATGAATGCTGAAGAGCTTTCAGAAGAGAAGGAGGGATGGTGCGTTAGGATGCACTGTGTGTTTAAAGCATGTGTGGCTGAAATGCTTGTGGAGAGGTTAGATCATATGAACATTTATAGAGCAATTATAGAGCACCCTCTGTGCTTCATGTAGTGTACTACAGTCTGTCAGAATGGGTGTGTTGATCTTATGAACATTACAGAGCATTATAGAGCGCCCCCTACACTTCCTGTAGTGTATAACAGTCGATCAGAATGACTGTGTTGATCCTATGAACATTATAGAGCATTATAGAGCTCCCCCTACATATCCTGTAGTGTATTACAGTCTGTCAGAATGATTGAGTGGATGATATAAACATTATAGAGCATTATAGAGCGCCCCCTACGCTTCCTGTAGTGTATTACAGTCTGTCAGAATGAGTGTGTGGGTGATATAAACATTATAGAGCATTATAGAGCGCCCACTACGCTTCCTGTAGTGTATTACAGTCTGTCAGAATGATTGAGTGGATGATATAAACATTATAGAGCATTATAGAGCGCCCACTACGCTTCCTGTAGTGTATTACAGTCTGTCAGAATGGCCATGTTTGTGATATAAACATTATAGAGCGCCCCCTACACTTCCTGTAATGTATTACAGTCTGTCAGAATCCCCTTGTGACTCAAATGAACATTATAAACCATTTTTAAGCTCCCCCTGCACTTCCTGTAGCATATTACAGTCTGTCAGAATGACCGTGTGGGTGATATAAACATTATAGAGCATTATAAAGCGCCCCCTATGCTTCCTGAAGTGTATTACAGTCTGTCAGAATCAGCATGTGGATAATATGAACGTAACAGAGCATTATAGAGCGCTGCCTACGCTTCCTGTAATGTATTACACTCTTTTCAGAGTTTCATAAAGCGGCAGAGATCTGGGCAGATAGTCATGCATGCTGAAGAGCTCTCAGATGAAAGGAGGGATGGTGCATTAGGATGCACTGTGCGGCTACAGCATGTGTGGCTGAAGAACTTTGGCTGTGATGGTGCTGGACTTTGGCTGTGGACCTCTTTGGAGCGTTGGAGCGCTTTGCCCTCAACCTCAAACCACAGCGCTGTGTGTGTTTATTGACTGAGCCGGCTTGATCGGCCTTTATTTGCCTTCAGTTGCATTTTTTCAGTAAGATTAGCCCTCCAACCCTCAGGCTGTTGATATCCCTCTAGGCGCCCCCCCCCTCTCTCTCGCTTATTCTTTCTCTCACACAAGCTCACTATCACACACTCGCATGCACACACAATCTTTTTATTTATCTATCCTCTTTCTATCCCTCTCTCTTTATCACACACATACACACACAATCTCCTTATTTATCTCTCTCTCTCTCTCTCTCTCTCTCTCTCTCCCTCCTCCACACAATCACAGTCTTCCCTTTTATCTTGTAAAGGCATCTCATACCCATGCACTCTCTCTCTCTCTCTCTCTCTCTCTCTCTCTCTCTTGCTCTCTGGCTTCCATCCCTCATCCCTCTCTTTTCTCTCCTCCTCTTTATTTCCACCCCCCTCCTCCTCATTTCTTCTTCTCTCTTGAAGTGAGATGGAATAATTAAACATTAATGTTGTTTTTGATCTCTCCATCCCTCTTTGCTTGGCTGGACTCGAGCCCCTCCGCTGGAGTGAAGGGGGGTGGGGGTGTTCTCTGAAGAAATCGATAGCTGTGTTGAATACTGGAGAATTTATTTGGCTGGCTTTCAGAGAGTGTTCTTGTAGTGTCACACTTTACCCCCCCCCCCCCATTCCTGTAGAGTGTGTGTGTGTGTGTGTGTGTGTTTGAAGAGAGGCGTCTTTGGAAGTGCTTGAGTGGACCTTACACCTCCCCCCTCCTCCCCGCTTGTCCTCCCTCTCTCTTTCTCCTGCTCTCTCTCTCTCTCTGTGCCATTGTCAGGCTGTAGGCCTCGTGCTCCCTGGGCTCCCAGCTGGAGTGGCCCATGCTCATTAATCTCTGTCTGCACCTAAAGAGCCACTTAAGATGATGTAGAGCCTGTCTGTACACATACCTCCAGTCCTGTGGCAGGCTGACAGCACATCCCAACCCAACACGGCATATCCCAACCCAACACGGCGCATTCCATCCCAGCATAACATTTTCCAACCCAGCAGCACACTTAGCACATCCCATCCCAACAGTGCACTTGCCATCTCCTTTCAACCCAACACATCACATCCCAACGTGGCAGATCCCGTCCCAGCATGGCACACTCCCATATCAACTGAGCTAACTCTGCACATTCCATCTGAGCATTGCCTGTCCCATCCAAACACGGCACATCCAAGCTCAATAAGGCACATCCCATCTCAACAATGCCGCATCCCATAGCGAAACAGGACATCCAGGGCAAACTCGGCACATCCATATTCCATCCCAGCCTATGGCACATCCCATCCTGGGACATCCTGTCCCATGCCAGCACAGCACATCCCATACAAACATGCCACATCCAATCCCAGTATGACATATTCCAACATGGCTAATCCCAATCCAACCCAACACTTCCCAACATGGCACATCACAAAAAGGGACTTCGCAACCCAACAAGCCACATTCCATCCCAACACAGCACATCCCATCCTAGCATGGGTCCCCTCCAAAACTGACTCTGCACATTCCATCTCAGCATTGCCTATCCCATCCAAACACGGCACATCCAAGCTCAATAAGACCACACCCATCCCAACAATGCCGCATCCCACAGCGAAACAGGACATCCAGGGCAAACTCGGCACATACATATTCTATCCCAGCATGACGTATCCCAAGATGGCACATCCCATCCAAACACAGCACATCCTGTCCCATGCCAGCACAGCACATCCCATCCAAACATGCCACATCCAATCCCATCACGACATATTCCAACTTGGCACATCCAATCCGAAAGCGGCCCATCCCATCCCAATGTGGGACATCCCATCCCAACACAATGTATTACAACTTGGAACATCCAATCCAAAAATGGCATAACAATCCAAAAATCTCAAAATGGGACAACCCAACACAACATATTCCAACTTGGAACGTCCAATCCAAAAATGGCACAATCCATCCCAACGTGGGACGTCCCATCCCAACACAACGTATGCTAACTTGGAACATCCAATCCAAAAATGGCATATCCAATCTCAAAATGGGACAACACCATCTATTCCAACTTGGAATGTCCAATCCAAAAATGGCACAATCCATCCCAACGTGGGACGTCCCATCCCAACACAACATATTACAACTTGGAACATCCAATCCAAAAATGGCACATCCAATCCAAAAATGGTATATCCAATCCAAAAATCTCAAAATGGGACAACCCAGCACAACGTATTCCAACTTGGAACGTCCAATCCAAAAATGGCACAATCCATCCCAACGTGGGACGTCCCATCCCAACACAACGTATGCTAACTTGGAATATCCAATCCAAAAATGGCATATCCAATCTCAAAATGGGACAACACCATGTATTCAAACTTGGAACATCCAATCCAAAAATGGAACATCCAGTCTTAACATGGAACATCCCATCCCAACACAGCATATTTCAACTCAGCACATCCCATCCCAATGCGACATCCAATCCCAATGCAGTATTTCCCATCCCATCCAAACACAGCATATCCCAGTCCAATATGATACATCCCAATCCAGCACAATCTAGAACAGCCTTTTTCACAATTGTGCTCGACTACCATCCTCTTCCTCACACTCTGTATTCTGAAGGGTATTTAGGGGCTTTTGTCTGCTCCCCTTTATCCTCCCTGGATGATTTGTTACCTCAGGAGGTTTGATTGAACACAGAACCTTAGAAATGCTCCCTTATTCCATCATCTTCCACCACCTTTCATCTGAAGACCCTCTCACCTCAACTCGTTATCTTAACGGCACCATTCTCGGATGTCGTTTGGGTGATGAATGAGGGGGGTCAACGATGCTCTGACCTCTGTTCTGACCACGCTAACCAGGACGGCTGACCGAACAAGGCCCTGATCGAATGATCCCTGGATGTGGGCCCTGTCCCAGCTGCCTAAACCCTCTCCTCCCCCTCTTGCCCCACCCTAGCCAGTGGCCCTGCCACCCTGCAGCGAGCACTTAAGCCCTGCGGCTAATGTAGCCGGCGGCTCAAGCCTCATCTGCTGCCGACAAGCATTTCAGCCTCCAATCAATAGTCCTCCCTGAATTGCTCAATTTCCACAGAGGAGAGAGAGAGAGAGAGAAAGGGCAGAGGTATTTGATTGTCTCTTCAGCTCAATTCCCTCGTCTTCTGCCAAGTGTGTGTGTGTGTGTGTGTGTGTGTGTGTGTGTGTGTGTGTGATTGACTTCTTTTATTTATCCATTCAGTTGTACTTGTCTGTGTTTTGTTCCTGAGAGTGCTGATATGGGGGTAGTAACTGTTTTTATTGCTTCCCCCTTGCACAGTAGTGCTTTTAAACATACATTATTTGGACAAAAGTATTGGGACACCTGCTTATTTACTCTGTCTTCTGAAATCAAGGGTATTAAAAAGAGATGATCCTGCTTCTGTTGGAGTAACTGTTTCTACTATCCAGGGAAGAAGGCGGGTCAAGTCGGATGATGGTCACCTCCCCACCTCACCATCCCCAACTCCCCAGCTTATTCCAAAAGTAGCGTATGGAACTCCACCATCCATCCACTGCTCCACAGCTCAATGCTGGGGGGCTTTATACCCCTCTAGCCCACGCCTGGCATTATTAGGCAGCATGGTGCCAATAGGTTCATGATGTTTATCTGATCCAGCCCTATTCTATTGGCAGTACTTCTTCTTTACAGGGACTAGACAAGCTGTGTGTGTGTGCATTTGCACATCTGTGTCAGCAAAAGGTGCAACTTAAAATAGCTGAATGCATTCATTAGAAGGGGTGTCCACAAACATTTGGACATTTAGTGTACTGTATTTGTGTGTGTTTTAGAAGTGCAGGGGTTGTGAATCACTAATCAGTTTGGTGACACCTGAGCAATACCCCTGCCCCCTGGGTGCCATGCATTATAAATCAAAGGCCCGCATTTGCATGCAGTGTTATTATAATTTATGCCCCTGCGCTTACAGCAGGGAATCTGTGGGATAGCAGTGATGCTAACGAACCGTGCTGACCGAGGACTTTTCATTGTTCGCCTGGACCCTCTGCATAAATAAACATGCTAGCGTTAATTATTGATTCAGGACTTAAGGGGTCCGCAGCCTCAGCACATTGTAGTAAAGGTGGAAGCACACGCGGGGCACGCGGCAGACCCCCCTCTGAACCATCTGATGCGCACTGTGCGTGAAACCCATTGTTCCGCTGCACTAGATCACATCCCTCCATCTCTCCAGCGCACGGCCGGGTCAGACGGCCGGCCTCGGGAGGAGCGGAGATTCCTAGCACGGTTCTACGTTCTAACAGAACTGAATAAATGAACTCTGCTCCCTTAGAACCGCGAACACACTCAGAACCTTTACAGACATGCAGCTTGTGAGCAACAGAGGACAGATACGCAATGTGTCCAAATGTTTTTGGACACCCCTTCTAATGAATGCATTCAGCCGCTATAAGTTGCACCCATTGCTGACACAGATGTGTATATGCACACACATACACACACACACACACACACACACAGCTCACAGTCTCCCTGTAGAGAAGTACTGCCAATAGAATAGGACTAGCATTAAGCTGTGGAGCAGTGTGAGAACGGTGTTCTCTGGAATGATGAGTGGTAGAGAAGTGATAGTGAGGAGTGATAGAAGAGCACAGGAGTGGTTGTGGAGTAATAGGAGGCATCCTAGAGGAGTGAAAGTGGAGTGACAGCTGTAGAGGAGTGATAGCGGGGTGATGGTGTGATAGAGGAGCAGGTGTTATTGTGTGGTGGAAGCCCCTCAGCCCCCGGGGAAAGGAGGAGTGAGGGGAGTGAAGGTGTGAATGGGACTGAGCCTGGGGTTATTACACTAATTGACCCTTCACCCAGCGCACACACACTTGTGCACTCACACACTCCCAAGGGGCCAATCAGAGGGCTCCGTTTGGGAGGGGGCAGCGGAGGGACGGAGCTGGCACAGGTGCTGCCTGACAGTGTATTAAGGGTGTAATTGGTGTGGCAATATTTGTGTGTGTGTGTGTGTGTGTGTGTATTTCTCCACAACACACAGACATGCTCTGAGGATCCCATTAACCCTACAGGTCCTATAGAGTACAGTGTGCTTCTGAGAGCCACAGGGGTCCTGTATATGTGTGTGTTCATTTATAGCTATATATATATATATATATATATATATATATATATATATATATATATATATATATATATATATATATATATAAAAATATGTGTGTGAATATGGTGCGTATTGTTATTACATAGGTACGTGTATGTGTATATTATTTTTTATTATATATATATTGTGTGTGTGTGTATATGAATCTACATTACATCTTAATATTCATATTGTGTAAAATCAAGTGTGTGTGTCTGAAAAGAGTGAGAGACATTAAAGGTTGCTGAGGGTTACAGCAGGCTGTCTGTCACTCAGAATAAAAGGAGAATGGGGTCAGTACCTTTTTTTGAGGTGTCTCTCAATGGGCATCTTATGTACCACCTGATTGACAGTGGTGCGAGTGTGTGTGTGTGTGTGTGTGTGTGTGTGTGTGTGAGTGTTTATGCTGGTGGAGTTTTTTTTTTTTTTTTTTGTTTGTTTTTTAAGAAACACAGTTCACAGTTATTACCCAGGCTAGGCTAGGGCTCCTGGATGAGGAGCGAGTACACCTGTAAATAAACGCAGGTCTGTGTGTGTGTAGGAGTGTGTAGACGCACAGTGTTGTCTGATAGTCAGAAGACCTGGAAGCAGAAGCAGAAGTACACACAAATAAACAGGCTGTAATATGGAATATATATATATATATATATATATATATATATATATATATATATATATATATATATATATATAATGTGCATATCTTTACTGTGATCACTGATCGCCATGACTACGCCATGACAGCACAGATAAAGGCTTTTAATTAACAGCCCAAACCCAGCAGTGAAATTACACACGTCTGCTGAGCGTAGATGTAATGATGATGGTAAAATAGTGGAAAGGGAGTTTTCAGAGGGATTAATCCATTCACTTCCACTGTAAATATGCAGGAATGCATTCAGCTAGTTTAAGCTGCATCCATTGCTGACACAGATGTGCAAATGCACACACTGTAGAGAAGAAGTACTGCCCATAGAATAGGACTCTCTGGAGCAGATAAACATCAACCTATCCCCAACCCCTGCACCTCTAAAACACACATGCACGCCACATTACAGTACACTATATGTCCAAAAGTTTGTGGACACGCCTTCTAACTTTAGGATGCACCCATTGCTGATACGGCTCGTCTAGTCTATATAGAGAAGAAGTACTGCCAATAGAATAGGACTCTCTGGAGCAGATCAACATCATGACCCTATTGGCTCCATGCTGCCTAATAATGCCAGGCTTGGGCTATAGAGGGGTATAAAGCCCCCCAGCATTGAGGAGCTGTGGAGCAGTGGAATAACTGTATATATACATATATATATAGGATAGATAGATATAAGTGTAAAGATATAGATATGAGTTTAGGTGTGAGTGTATGAGGGAATTGGGGTGTGTAGTTGTACCCTGCGATGGACTGATGCCCTGTCCAGGGGATATTCCTGCCTTGAACCCAGTCATTCTGGGTAGGCTCCAGACCACCCACCACGATCCTGACCAGGGAGACGTGTATAGAAATGTATAAAAAATGTTTGATTTTTGTATATTTATTTATTTATTTATTTATCAATCATTTTTTTCGTTAGTTGTCATATACTGCGCCGGTTTGGGGAAACATGCTGACCCCTCCGTTGATTTGCGTGTGTGCTGCCACGCCTGACGATAACCATTCACTGGGCTGTGTGTGTGTGTGTGTGTGTGTGTGTGGGAGGTGGAAGCAATGGCTTGAGTGTCCTTGACTCTACTAAAGAGCCAGGCTCTTTTCAGAGGGGCCTTTTATGTGTGTGTGTGTGTGTGTGTGTGTGTGTGTGTGTTATTGTATGTGAACATGGCTGAATTGATGGTCCAGTGCTGTTTCAGTGTGTGTATGATTGGTTTTGTTCACGCTGCTTCAAGTACATTTCTTTCCCCTTTCTCTCTGCTTCCCTCCCCCAACCTCTGTCTCTCTCTCTCTCTCTCTCTGTCTCTATCTCTCTCTCTCTCTCTCTCTCTCTCTCTCTCTCTCTCTCTCTCTCTCTCTCTCTCTCAGTGTCCTATCTGAAGAGTATCAGGATGTTCTGGCTCGTATCTCTGCAGTAGTGGAGGAGCACGTGAAGACTCTGGTGCCTGGTCAGCCTCAGCTCAACATGTGTGACCTGGCAGTGATGGTAAAAAAAACCAACACTATATATCTTTAATTTATCAGCTAAAACTTGACCATGATTACAGTAATCAGTGAGAGTGTCTACCTGTAATTAACTCTGTATAACATTAGAATAAACCCAAATAAACATGAAGTCAGTGGTCAGTGAGAGCGTCTACCTGTAATTAACTTTATATAACATTAGAATAAACCCAAATAAACATAAAGTCAGTGGTCAGTGAGAGTATCTACCTGTAATTAACTTTATATAACATTAGAATAAACCCAAATAAACATAAAGGCAGTGGTCAGTGAGTGTCTACCTGTAATGAACTCTATATAACATTAGAATAAACCCTAATAAACATAAAGTCAGTGGTCAGTGAGAGTGTCTACCTGTAATGAACTTTATATAACATTAGAATAAACCCAAATAAACATAAAGTCAGTGGTCAGTGAGAGTGTCTACCTGTAATGAACTTTATATAACATTAGAATAAACCCAAATAAACATAAAGTCAGTGGTCAGTGAGAGTGTCTACCTGTAATTAACTTTATATAACATTAGAATAAACCCAAATAAACATAAAGGCAGTGGTCAGTGAGTGTCTACCTGTAATGAACTCTATATAACATTAGAATAAACCCTAATAAACATAAAGTCAGTGGTCAGTGAGAGTGTCTACCTGTAATGAACTTTATATAACATTAGAATAAACCCAAATAAACATAAAGGCAGTGGTCAGTGAGTGTCTACCTGTAATGAACTCTATATAACATTAGAATAAACCCTAATAAACATAAAGTCAGTGGTCAGTGAGAGTGTCTACCTGTAATGAACTTTATATAACATTAGAATAAACCCAAATAAACATAAAGTCAGTGGTCAGTGAGAGTGTCTACCTGTAATGAACTCTATATAACATTAGAATAAACCCAAATAAACATATAGTCAGTGGTCAGTGAGAGCATCTACCTGTAATTAACTCTATATAACATTAGAATAAACCCAAATAAGCATAAAGTCAGTGGTCAGTGAGAGTGTCTACCTGTAATGAACTCTATATAACATTAGAATAAACCCAAATAAACATATAGTCAGTGGTCAGTGAGAGTGTCTACCTGTAATTAACTCTATATATACATAAAGTCCTCTGGTTAAGCTAAGGCACTCTCTCACACAGTAATCACAGCGGACTGTTTATTTGTTTATATCTGGACGAATAGTTCTATGGTCGCCTTATTGTCTTGTGTTTAGTAATGTCTAAGCTTAGAGGTATCTTTTGAATTATTAGCCTATTCTAACTAGCTAAGGTTTTCTTGGGTAAATAGCAAAGCACTTTGTAAGTCGCTCTGGATAAGAGCATCTGCTAAATGCCATAAATGTAAATGTAAATGTAAATGTAAATTTGTTTGTGTATTCTACTGTAATTTTCAGATGATAAGACGTCTGCATGGCGTATATCTGTATTTCTATTTCTGTTGATTCCTTGTTTATCAATTTTACCTTTACACCTTAAAAAAACACCATTTCTGTCATTATCGTCTTGTTTCACTCTGATTACTCAATTAATTATATATATTAATTATATACAATCTATAATCTATAGATCCCCCAATTTCTTATCAAATTGATAACAGCAACCCTAACTGCAATATTTTCCCCATACATCACGACGACATCTCCTTCTCTATACTAAAGCCAGCTCTTAAAATCAGATGCCTTATTTTCTTCACTGACAGTGACACCATAGTGCACTTATAGTACACTGTCTGTTCAGCACGGTCTAGGCAGTCTAGTTCACTATAGTGCTTCTCATAGTGTTCACATACATGAAACATGCCCTCCGTTACTTAGTAATGAGGTTACGGTTAACTCTGGTCTGTTATCCATCAGTTTAGACAATAAATCATCCAGCTTTAGCCTCACCCTCCTTATTACCATGAGTCTGAATTTATGATTCTTTCTGTTTATTAGCATTGTTTTCTTTTTGATGTCTGTATTGTCAGAGCTGTTGGATAATCAGATATGAATTCTTCAGTCTTTATACTCTGCATATTTCATCCCTGCTTTCATTATATATATATATATACACACACACACACATATATATATATATTTTTTTGTCTCTCAATGGGCATCTTATGTACCACCTGACTGTCAGGGGTGCGAGTGTGTGTGTGTGTGTGTGTGTGTGTGTGTGTGTGTGTGTGTGTGTGTTTATGTTAGTGGTGACTTTTTTTTTTTTTTTTTTTTTTTTTAAAGAAACAGAGGTCACAGTTATACTTCACCCCTGCTTTTATTTATATATATATATATATATATATATATATTCAGAGAGAGACAGAGCGAGAGAGAGGGATGGTTGTATAGTGGAGGAAGACTCCCTCTTTGTTTTGGTTGGTTAATATACAGTGCAGAGCAGTCATTAATGTGGCAACAGTGCCCCCAAGTGGCCAATATTATATTATTCTCAAAGACACAGAAACAGTGTATTATTATTATTATTATTATTATTATTATTAATCTTCCTATACAAGTTTTTTACTTTGCATTAAAGTACCCTGGAAACGAGCTGATCATACATTACGCTCTGTGTGAACATGAAAAGTCATGTAAAGTAAAAACCTTGTTTTTCACGAAGTACTTAACCACACAAATACGCATGTAACAAATAAACATTCAACTTTCTTTGAGTTCTAGATAAATCCATTGTCTTTACCAAAGAACCCTTGTGGTTGAGTGCAGAGCAGTCTTCCTCAGTTATCCTCCAGTGCTTGGACCCCTTTGATTGCCGCAGTGAGCAGTTCTGTAAATGTGTTTCTGTGTTTGTCTGGCAGAACTGGTCTCCTCCTGGATGTGAGAGGTTGGGGAAGTGCCTGAAGCCACCACCATCTCAGCCGTATAAGTGTGACTGGCCCCACTGAGGTCCTCTCTTCAAAACTGACCGTGATTGTTAAACCGCTGTAATTTCTGCACATTATTATGATGAACTTTACAGATTCTCACTGAACTCATGACATATTTGTCATGTTTTAATGACATAAATAAAGATATTTTAACTGACTGCTGTGCATGTCTTCATTTAATTTCTTCTTCTTATGGCATTTCACCATTAATATATATGAGAACAGTGAAAACAGTGGTATTTTGGTCAAAATAAAAATCCTTACATGTGTAGATCACTGCAAAACACAACTCTAAGGGTAAATGTATTTATGTATTTTAGATGAATATTAGTTCAGTATTGAACAATATTAGGAAAGACATCAATATGAGATTAAAAAGTATTGATTAGTTTGGTCATTTAAGGCAAAATACAGCCCTGGTGTTTCAAATTGGTCCATTCTCTGCTCATCGTCCATTATGCAAACTAAGCTCTTAATATTATGTTTTAAATTAGCCCCGCCCATTCACTCTGAAATGATAAGAAATGGTTATATGTTATAAACAAAAGAAATGCCCATAACAAGCCATACAAATGTAATGTTTTAATTAATGTAATAATATAAACGTATTTATATAAATATAAATAATAATAAAAATATTTAAATATAACTATAATTTCTCGTTTTTAATTTCGTTAATTATTTAATTATTGACTTTACGACTTTTACGTAAATGTTTTGTTATCATTTATTTATTGTAAAAACGTTAAGGGGGCTTTTATTTTGAAGTACAGTCTGACTGGGAGGATGCGCTATTTTTCCAACGTGTTGAGACTTTTATTGTGTAAAGGCTGACAATCAGGGTCCACATTTACCACAGTTCACTCATGGCTGGCAGCTCGAGGTCAGAAAAGCTGGACATTGTGGCCCAGAATGTCCGAGCTTTCCCAGATTTCCCCTCTAAAGGAATACTGTTCAGGTGAGAGCAGCTCCGGGCTGCGGGGCAGGCTGGCGGGGCTGGCGGGGCAGGCTGGCGGGGCTGGCGGGGCTGGCGGGGCTGCGGGGCTGCGGGGCTGCGGGGCAGGCTGGCGGGGCTGGCGGGGCAGGCTGGCGCTTTAGCTTGGGGCTGATGTTCAGCCGCTGGGTCATTAATGTACAGCTTTCTGCCCCTGCAGGGACATCTGCCCCATCCTGAAAGAACCGAAAGCCCTGACTGCTGTTATTGACCTGTTCGAGGAGCACGTCCGACTGACCCACCCCCAGGTGGAGCTGATTGTAGGTAAGACTGACCTCTGGCCCCACTTAGCTTCCTGTTTATCTTTTTATTATTTTTATTTTTATATAATATTTGTATTTATTTACTTATTTATTAAAGAATTATATATATATTATTTATTTATTTTAAAATTACATTTGTATTTATTTATGTATGTATTTATTTAATTATTCATTAATAAATTACATATATATTATTTATTTATTTTAAAATTACATTTGTATTTATTTAAGTATGTATTTATTTAATTATTCATTAATAAATTACATATATATTATTTATTTATTTTAAAATTATATTTGTATTTATTTAAGTATGTATTTATTTACTTATTTATTAATGAATTATATATATATATAATTTATTTTTATATAATATTTGTATTTATTTATGTATGTATTTATTCACTTATTTATTAAAGAATTATATATATATTATTTATTTTTAAATTACATTTGTATTTATGTATGTATTTATTTAATTATTAATTAATAAATTACATATATATATAATTTATTTATTTTTTAAATTATATTTGTATTTATTTAAGTTTGTATTTATTTACTTATTTATTAATGAATTACATATATATATAATTTATTTATTTTTAAATTATATTTGTATTTATTTATGTATGTATTTATTTACTTATTAATGAATTACATATATATAATATATATATATTTATATTTATTTTGAAATTATATTTGTATTTATTTATATGTATGTATTTATTTACTTATTTATTAATGAATTATTTATATATATTTTTTGGTTTTGTTTACTCTTAGGTGTAAAACACTCAGTAAACGTCCATGCAGTCCTTTACATTTAGGCCATTTTTACATTTAGGAGCAATGATGATCAATAAATTATTTGAATATAATGAAGCATGTATTTGGGACTGTAGTGACAAACGTACTCCGGTACAGAATGGATCATGGTTCCATTTTCCATTTTCAGGCTTCAAAAAGCATATATATATATATATATATATATATATATATATATATATATATATATATATATATATATATATACTGAATTACTTTTATTTTTAAAAAGTATTCGGTGGAATTGAGCCGTTCCATGTGTGTGTAAAGCCCCGTGGAAGTGGAAGCACAAGGTAGGGGTTTCTAATAAAGTGGCCAGTGAGTGGAAGCACAAGGTAGGGGTTTCTAATAAAGTGGCCAGTGAGTGGAAGCACAAGGTAGGGGTTTCTAATAAAGTGGCCAGTGAGTAAAAACACAAGGTAGGGGTTTCTAATAAAGTGGCCAGTGAGTGGAAGCACAAGGTAGGGGTTTCTAATAAAGTGGCCAGTGAGTATATTTATAGATATATAGCTGTCATGCAACATGTTTTTAAGAGTGTTGTTTACCTGCTTGTAGTATGCATGAAGCAATGTTGGTGAGAGTGTCTACAAATCTTTGGACATATTGTGTGTTTGTTGTTGCAGGTCTGGATGCCAGAGGGTTCCTGTTTGGGCCTCTCTTGTCACAGAGGTTGGGGATAGGCTTCGCTCTGGTCAGAAAGAAAGGGAAGCTTCCCGGCCCCACTGTGTCCGTAGCGTACAACCTTGAGTACGGGAAGGTAAGACCTACAAGACCGGCCAAATTTACTGAAACTATAACACCACCTCCTTCCACGCCTCTTCCAGAGCCTCTGTGCTGCATCTGTTTCCTCACCGTGGAGGCACAAGGTAGGGGTTTCTAATAAAGTGGCCAGTGAGTGAAAGCACAAGGTTGGTATTTCTAATAAAGTGGCCAGTGTGTGGAAGCACAAGGTAGGGGTTTCTAATAAAGTGACCAGTGAGTGGAAGCACAAGGTAGGGGTTTCTAATAAAGTGGCCAGTGAGTGGAAGCACAAGGTTGGTATTTCTAATAAAGTGGCCAGTGAGTGAAAACACAAGGTAGGGGTTTCTAATAAAGTGGCCAGTGAGTGGAAGCACAAGGTAGGGGTTTCTAATAAAGTGGCCAGTGAGTGAAAACACAAGGTAGGGGTTTCTAATAAAGTTGCCCGGGGAGTGGAAGCACAAGGTAGGGGTTTCTAATAAAGTGGCCGGTGAGTGGAAGCACAAGGTAGGGGTTTCTAATAAAGTGGCCAGTGAGTGGAAGCACAAGGTTGGTGTTTCTAATAAAGTGGCCTGTCAGTGAATTTGGCCACTGAAAATGGAGCTATGGAAAACACCCTCCAGGGTAGAGATTTGTGGAATATTCAGTGCCCCTCAGGGCCTCAGTTCCTTGGCTTTGAGTGGATATGAAGTACAGAGCTGTGGGTGTTGTGGTGTTGTCATTGGTTGATCCTGTTTCAGCATGTATTTAAAATGTTATGGTGGTATTTTAGCCCGTTTCACCTGACCAAGGCCTGAGTGCTGAAACACGCTGGGATTCTAATAAAATCGAGAGTCTCCAGACTGCCAGGGTTGCTGATGTTCTTTCATCTTGGATCCATCTACTTTCAGGATGATGGAGGTTAGACCTGATAGTGGTTAATATCAGTTCGCCCCTCACATTGACTCAATAAAACAAGGCCCCACCATCAACACATACATCCCAGTTAATGTTGAACAAAGATTCAGTTAGTTTTATATGTATTACAATTTCTATGTAATATTATTATTATTAATAATAATAATAATAAAAATAATAATAATAATAATAAAATTTACTTGTCAGGCTTGAAATAAGTCATTATGACTTTCTGTGTGTTTGTGTCTCCCAGGCTGAGGCAGAGATTCAAGACGATGCTGTAAAACCAGGACAGAAGGTTCTTCTCATTGATGACCTGCTGGCTACTGGAGGTGAGTTTCTATCATATGCAGTATATAGAAAGAAGCACAAGGTAGGGGTTTCTAATAAAGTGGCCAGTTTAAGCGCAAGGTAGGGGTATATAATAAAGTGGCCAGTTTAAGCACAAGGTAGGGGTTTCTAATAAAGTGGCCAGTTTAAGCGCAAGGTAGGGGTTTCTAATAAAGTGGCCAGTTTAAGCGCAAGGTAGGGGTTTCTAATAAAGTGGTCAGTGAGTGGAAGCTTGAGTTTGGGGTTTCTAATAAAGTGGCCAGTAAGTGGAAGCTTGAGTTTGGGGTTTCTAATAAAGTGGCCAGTAAGTGGAAGCTTGAGTTTGGGGTTTCTAATAAAGTGGCCAGTGAGTGGAAGCTTGAGTTTGGGGTTTCTAATAAAGTGGCCAGTAAGTGGAAGCTCAAGGTAGGGGTTTCTAATAAAGTGGCCAGTGAGTGGAAGCTTGAGTTTGGGGTTTCTAATAAAGTGGCCAGTGAGTGGAAGCTTGAGTTTGGGGTTTCTAATAAAGTGGCCAGTGAGTGGAAGCTTGAGTTTGGGGTTTCTAATAAAGTGGCCAGTGAGTGAATTTGATGGTTAATGCTGTATGTGGTACTGTGTCTTTCGTCAGGGACGCTGTATGCTGCATGTGAGCTGATGAAGAAGCAGCAGGCCGACGTTTTGGGCTGTTTGGTGGTGATCGAACTGAAGGACCTCAAAGGAGCTGAAAGACTGAAGCCAAATTCTGTGTTTTCTTTGGTGCAATATTGACCAAATGTTTCCAATCATCAATCAGATCAGTGATCATCAGCTCTGCAGCTGGGGATCTACCTTTCAGCTCTGACCTTTCCTGGGACCACTTAGTGCGTGATCAGCTGACTGAAGTGGATTTCCAGCAGGACGGTTGATGACCACTGCCATGGATTAGTCTTGGTGTTTACAGCAGTTAATTGGTGCAACATAAATATGATTTTTTATTACACTCTTAAATATGATACAATAGAAGAGCTTCAAAGGGTTCTTTGATTGATGCCCTAATGTGAAGAGGTTCTTTACCCTCAGATACTGAGGTGGAATTTGGCCTCTGCCTTTAACTAAGTGACTGAGTAGACATGCCCAAAGCCATTGCTATTGGCTATTGATGACAGGGTTGTGGGTTTGATTGCCTTGCAGTGTCAAGGCTGGTTATCGAACCCACAACCCTGTCATCAATAGCCCACCACTGCCCCCTGTCTTTATGGAGCTAAGGCTTCTTCTGTTTCATTGCAAAGAACCATTTGCAGCATCTTCATGTTTAAGAGTGTAGAGGTCACGGAGATGGTCCGTACAGGTTATCTAACGGGGAATAATGCATGGCTCAGATTTACACTGAATTACTGCTAGGAAGCAATTATGCTGATGTCTCACGCATCTGAAATACCTCATGTTTTACAATCATTCTATTTGAGATCTGAACGGTTAGTAAACAATCATTGTAACCCCTAGATATTCTGGGTTTCTTCGTCAATAGGGCTCGTTCCTGGCTTCAGCACGGGCATTCGATGTTCAGATAGGATTTTTATAGTCATGAATAGGAAGGAAAAAATATTGAAGTTGATGTTGAACAGTGCAAAGAGATTTCGGAGGTACAGTAAGTAATGTTGTGTTTGTATTTAAGGGCAGTTCCAGAGTAATTTGGTGTGAAATGTTCCAATCTAGAATCAATACTGTCCACCCAGAGTTTTATAATGCTTTAAAATGAGTATTTTAAAGAGTGTAATAATCTGTTGGTTATTGGAACTAATTAGGAATCACTTAATTGAGCTTGTTATGTATTTGCTAACCAACAATGCCAAAAAAAACCTTAAAGAATGAATTAAAAAGGTTTTAATGAACTTTTCTGCACATATCCGGTCAAGATTTAAAACCAAAAGTAAAAGTGGCAGCAATAAAATATTCATTATATTCACCATATCCTTTTTCTCTTAATCAGTTTCCCATATTTTGTCAAAAAAAAAAAACGTGAGACACTAATTTCAGCTCTCGGTTTGAAAGGAGTTTGTGTTCCTGCTTCATTTGTATTAGTAACTCTTATTTTGACAGAACCCCCTGCTCCTAGCATAACCAGCAAGCTGATTGGCTCCTTTTCTTGAAAGAGCTTGGCTGATGCTCACATTTATGGCATTTCGCTGACGCTCTTATCCAGAGCGACTTATAAGGTTACTCGTATTACAGAGGAGGGCCAATGTAGTGTTAGGAGTCTTGCCCAAGGACTCTTATTGTTGTAGTGCAGCACAGTCACCCAGACCAGGAATCGAACCCCAGTCTCCCACATGGCGTGTGTGTGACAGGTAGTGGTGTTATCTGTTGTTCCACACCAACCATTTTTTTTACCACATTACCCTCCATTAATAACATCTCTAAATTAACTGACTTGAAGATTTTGCCTCTTTACACTCAGCCTGTGTTCATATGAGACTCTCACTCCTCCCACCAGTAGAGCTCCGCTTTCCACTCACGCACCAGGGCTGTGATGGGGGGCAGGGGTCTGGCTCTGTACCTCTTAACCACACACCATCACATTTTTTTTAACCACACCTTTACTAGTCACCACTGCCATGGAGTAGTCTGGGTGTTTACAGCAGTTAATTGGTGCACTTGCTTGGGATTGATTTTGGTTGTTTAATCCAGATGTTTAATTACGGCATTTGGCAGCAGCAGTAACACCTTATTCCAGAATATTTCCTAGTAATCACGTCACGACTAATCGACTGTTAAATTAGCTGACAACTAATTTGGTCAGATTTTAGTCGACCCAGTTGAATAGTTAGTGCACTCCTAGTTTGGATAGTAAATAAAATGGCTGGATTTGATAGAACTAGGCATCACAATGACAATTCACCGTCATGGGAAAGAAATCAGTGAGTACGTTTCTCTATGATGGACCATTTCACACCAAACCCGACTCTGATTCACTAATAATGGTTGCAATTCTCCTTTAAGATCATTACTGTATGAGGTGACAGTGTGATTACTAAAACATGAAAATATTACTTACTGTAATATTTCAGTGCCTTTATGGGGACCCGTTTAGGAATGTTAGGAAAAATGGTTACTGTAATCTGGTCTGGATTAAAAGATGGCTTGAAAACGATCCGTCTGAAACAGCCTGTTTTATTAGACATCCAAGCAAAACCTTCTAATAAACCATCTTCATTATTCCAGGAAGGCTTTATCAGCTCAAAACGGCAATAAGCACAACCTCTCGGCGAGCGCTGCGAACCTTTAAAAAACACAAAGCCATTCTAGTTGAGACGCAGTTTAAAATGAAAAAAGGTACTTTCACAATAATTAAAAAAAAAAAAAAACACTATAAAATAAAATAAAAATAAAATTCAAGTAATGTCACAAATCATTTTCCTTTTAAAGCTCGAAGGCCAGGGTTTAAAGCAGCGCCGCCTTCGAGGCGGAGCCACAGAGTTATTCCCCTTAACTATTGCACACGGATCAGAACACAGTCCACAGTCTTTTTGTTCTCAGTGTCGTTCTTCCTCTTTTGTCTTCTGACTCAGTTTCTCCAAAACCAGGTTCATGTTGGTGTTCTTGTTCAGCTTGAGGTAAAAATCTTTTCTGATTGGATGTATCGTGAGCCACTCGGGTGCCAACTCTGCCAGCAGACGAAGGTGTTTTTCCATCTCCCCTGAAATTAGAAGACGCACGGTTAGTTCTAATGATTCAACAAATTTAGTAAGCATAAATGAAGACAGTTCTTTCATATAAAAGAGATTACACTACTTTCCTTTTCAGATATAATTGAAACACTATGTGCTGATGGCAGTTCTGCATCTTCAGAACCTGAGCTTTAAAACGAGCCATTTTATTATTATTATTATTATAATTATAATAGTAGTATCCGCTTTTTCCTCTCATTTTCAACACAACTTTGGGCCGTCAATCCTCCCTCATCACACGTGATGCCCCCGCACAATTTAAGCTGTTCATTTTGTGAACTGCGGTCAAAGCCAGTTGTGCCCTCTCTGGGCCTTGGCTGCCGATGGCTAGCAGCATGACCGGGATTCGAACCAGCGAACCAAGCCATTTTTAGTGAATCTCATCACTTGTTACATTTTATACTCTGTAGTATCTCCACCCTCCATTTCAGTGGGTCTCCCGCCCTCTTGGCAGATTTGAAAAGGCTGGGCTTAGTGATGTCAGTGCAGGCTGGCTAGAAAGTAGCCAATCAGAAGCTTTTCTGACTTGATCACCACCACAGTAACCAGTGGGAGCGCCAACATTCAGAAGGCCACCGTCCCGATACATAAGAGGGGGGAAAGCCTCCATTTAAACCATTAATAATTGAGGCAGTTACAGAATTGTAGCAGAACTGCATTTACAGCCACTAGGGGGAGCACTAGTCTCCAGGTTTGAAACAGTAGAAGTGAATTTGATCATTTATTGATTAAAATGGCTTTTGTTGGACAAATCACTTTGTCAAATGTGTAGAAATGCGGCTGACATCGCAGGCCGAATGATGCCGATTCACCCATTGAGGTCCTGCTCCAGCATCCGCCCAATGCAATCACGCTCACCTGTGCTGAGAGAAGAGCGGTAGCTGGCGACCACGCGACTGCAGGCGATCTCCATGATCAGCGCCGGCTTCTTCTCGGCCACAAACACGTTTCTCAGGATTCTGGCCAATTCCGGCAGACGCGTCATCATCCCCAGGCGCTCCTCCTGCTCTGGGTTGCGAGTCATCGCCGCCTGCAGTTTCTGAGCCTCTTTGGCTCGGATCTGAGCAGAACACACAAGAGCAGTTACATAAACAGTGTTGGTGAAAGCGACTAAACGACACCAATATGGCCAGCAGTGAATCCACTGATGATGCAGTGAACGGGTTTAAACACATACCCTTTCCAGCAGGGACTGAGACACCCCTTTGAGAGCGCCGGGCGTTTGGGTGGGGGTCTCGATGGGTTTCACCGGGGGTTCGGGCTCTTTTGCGCATGAGGCCTCTGCTGTTTTCAAAGCCATATTAGCCAAAGCCTTCTCCATCTGAAAAGGCCCAGGAACACAAAGTAATTAGACCACCAATTCTACCAATACAGCCTGGCCCAGCTCGTACTTACAGTCCGGATCTGTTAAGGAGTTCTGGCTGATTATTTAGGACTAAAGTATTGGGACACTTGTTCATTCAATCTTTTTCCAAAGATTCATAATAATTTAAAAGGGTTGATGCTGCTTTTATTGGAGTACCTGTCTCTACTGTCCAGAATAAGAGCTTTCTACTATTCAGGAACAATCATTGCTGTGAGGATTTGACTGCATTCAGCTACAAGAGCTGACCTCAACCCAAACGTACTGGATGGAGCACCACTATCACTCCAGAACACACAGTTGGGGGGGGGGGGCTTTATACCCCTCTACCCCACGCCTGGTGTTAGACAGAATGGTGCCGATAGGTTCATGTTTATTTATCTGCTCCTGCAGAGAGTCCTATTCTATTGGCAGTACTTCTCTACAGGGGCTAGACAAGCTGTGTGTGCATTTGCACATCTGTGTCAGCAATGGGTGCAGCTGAATGGATTAACATAGAGTCATATGACTCACGGTTACGGCTTTCGCTTACCTTAGGGGTCATGAGGGCACGAGCTTTGTCCAGAACTTCCTGAGCAGTGGTCAGTTTCTCGGTTTGTGGAGGCCGAGGTAGATCACTGAGCTGAATATTGGGCACTTCATCCACGCTGAACCTGGGGTGCCAGCGGGTAAGCTTGTCGTCCGGGACTTCCACAGGAGGGTTCAGGGTGGCTAGGAAGACCTGCAGGACAGTGGAGACGGTTATACTTGGTCATGGTGTTTAAAGGTAGGCTGGATTAATATGCAGTCAGGTCACTGAATCACCACTGAACCGAATCAATCACCACTGAACCGAATCAATCACCACTGAACCGAATCACTTCACCCGAGACCAATATAAACATAGCACCCACCTTATGGTGTCCTTTCACAATCTCAACCAGGTTCTGATGGAACAGGCGCCTCCTCTCCAGCAGACGAGTGGCAGACAGCACAGGCCGGACTCCGTTTGTTTCTGAGGGAAAGCAGAACTGCGTTAACACCTGGATCATGAATCAAATTCACAGAGTAACCATATGAACCCCTTCCTGAGATCACCCACCTTCTCCAACCACCGGCTCCACAGTGAGCTGGTAGGCAGACTTCTTTGCTGTGGCGCTAAAGTTCGGGATGTTCTTCTCCTGCCGGAAGGTGTAGGCAGAGGGGTACACCGACTTAATCTGACCAATATGGGTCTCCTCAAAACGCCTGAGAATGACAAGAAAAGATGGTAAGCAACAAGATTTGGAAGCTACTTTAAATTGACAAAAGTATTTGGACACCTGCTCATTCATTGCTTCTTCTAAAATCATTAAGATTAAAAAGGAGCTGATTCTGCTTTTGTTGGAGTAACTGTCTCTACTGTCCAGAGAAGAAGACTTTCTACTAGATTTTGGAGGAGCATTGCTGTGAGGATTTGTTTGCATACTGCAACAAGAGCATTTAGTGAGGTCAAGATGCTGGATGATTATGATCAGCATCAGCACCACACCTCATCTGTTACCATCAATCATTCCAGATGACAGTTCTACCACTGCTCTACAGCTCAGTGCTGGGGGGCTTTACACTCAACCATGAAACGTCAAACCCCAGGCGCCCAAATCGACCCCTGCTCTTACTTGTGCATCATGTCCTGGACCCCTTGCTTGACTTTGGCGAAGGTGACCGTTTCAGAGCGGTTGAAGAGCATGCCGACGATGGTGTCCATGCTGCGGAACATCTCGGCCAAAACCTTGTACTTGTAGGGCAAAGTGAGACCAGGAAGAACATCCTGAGCTAGTGTGTGGTAGCGCTGGTAGGCAGGAAGCTTCTCTCTGAAATCAGAAAAGTGCTGAATATGTAAGCATTTCTGATCCGAATTAGAAAATGAGAAAATTCATACATTAGTTTATTTATCATATTTTGGTGTTAACTGTGCAGTTAATTGCACAATTGGAGCAATTAACCACTGGATATTTACAATTATGAACAAATTTGCATCAGTTTTTAGTGAAATTATGGATCTAGAGTCAAGAATACAGAATATAGCTGAATAATGAAAAATAAAGATTATAAAAATCAATAAATAAATAATTTCCACACAATTCAAAGATGTACTACATAAACACACACACAAAAAGTGCAACTGCTCCTCGACGTACCCTTCCTCAGCCTTGGATTCAGTCTGTGCTTGCTTTTCGTCTGCCTTGTCCTCCTCCGTGACTCGCTCAGCTTTCCTCTGCTGAACTTTGGCCGAAATCTCTCTGGCGCTGTCGAGTCTGGCTTTAAGCTCAGCGAGTGCCGACACCGGGGCCGGGGTGGGAGAGGTCACGCTCTCAGACTGACCTTTCAGCTTCTGCAGACGAGATTTCAGCGCCGCCACGTCCTCTCTGGAGAAGGTTTTCTGAAAAAGCACAACAAATAATCAATCATTAAGGACAGAAATATACTGGTGATAAAACAGCTTCACCACAACAGGTGAAGGTGGTCAATGGGCACGTCTGCCTGCTGAAGTTCAAATATTTAGGGTTTTTGCACTGGAGAGCCAAGATTTTGGGCGACTGGCTTCCATTAGCTTTTAGCCACATTAGCCTGAGAGCTACAGTGCAATTCTAACGGTATTTGGTATAAATATGGATGGATTTGTGTTTTGTAACATGATTTTTCAACTTTTAAAAACCCAATATTATAATTTTTATTGCCCACCTTTTGATTCCCTTTGCTTATTTGTATTAGGACACACAGCATGCTTTGCGTACCGTGAAAATCGCCAGTGCTTAGAAATCGCTGACAAACTGCACGTCTAATTTAGTCCTGTTTGTAAACATGGGCCTACTGGCAACATGCTGCCTAACGCAAGGCGTGGGCTAGAGGGGTATAAAGCCCCCCAGCATTGAGCTGTGGAGCAGTGGAAGAACTGTGTCCTCTGGAATGATGGATAGTGGAGCTCCCTAGCTATATTACTGCAGTGAGCTGCAGAAGCCTACCTTGGTCCTGGTAGCCTGCTTGGCCTTGGTAGGACTGCTGTGGACACTGGCTTTGTTAACAGGGGGGTTGTCTGGACTCTTATGGACCACATCCTCGGACTCTTTATGGACGGACCGTGAGTGAGCCTTGGGGTCAGCGCTGGCTGAGGCCGCGTCTGGAGCCTGTGTGCAAACATCACAACAACCAATCAATTGGCGACATCCCAAAGAGCTGTGAATTCTCGGATCGTTTACCTGATTTACACACCAGCGTTCACACCCGCCCGGCCGTCAGTCTGCACCACCCTTTGATTAGTATGCTAATGTGGGCCTGGGTTTAGAGGCTGTTAACTGCAGTCATGTGCTGAGACTCAATAGAAGAGCAAAGTCCAAACCTGATTAGATGGGTGGTTGTTTATCTGCACACTGTGGAGCAGATGACCTCCATATAGCCTATGAGGCTGCAAGGGTATTCCTGCATCCTAGGCGGTTGCTATACCATGGGGCCTGGGCATTTCAAGTGGTTGCTAGGGTGTTGCTATGGTACTTTAGTTAGCTACTTTGTTGTTCCAAGTGGGTTCAGTAATGCTGCAAGGCAGTTGCTACACCCCAGGTGTTCGATACGGTGTCATTACCTGTGGAGCAGATGACCTCCATATAGCCTATGATGCTGCTAGGGTTGCTAGGGTATTCCTGCATCCCTGGCGGTTGCTAGGGTATTCATGCATCCTAGGCTGTTGCTCCTGCTGTCTTGCTAGTGTAGCTGTAGTATTTCAGGTGGCTTCAATGATGCTATCCTAGGTGGTTGCTAGGGTGTTGCTATGGTACTTTACTTAGCTACTTGCCTGTTACAAGGTGGGTGCATTAATGCTGCAAGGCAGCTGCTACACCCGAGGTGTTCTATACAGCGTCATTAGGTGGTAGTTAAGGTGTTGGAGACGAAGTGTGGTAGTTGCTATGAAATTTCAGGCATCCCAGGTGGTTGTCATGGTATGCCAGGTTATTCCTCCGATTTCGCAGTGGATTGGTAAGTGGTCAGAATGGTGTTTAAGGTAGTATCCGGTGTGTTTCTGGGTGGTTGACAGGTTAGCAGATGCTGTGGCATTTCAGGTGGTTGCTGTGGTTCCTCAAGCAAGCTGGGAAGCACCACCCCACACTGCTAAAGCTTCATCTAGTTTGTAACCCTTACTGCCACAAAGGATCTACACAACCTGCATAACAGCAGTTCACACAACAACCCCCTCACCCCCTATACAGGGCTCTAAAACGGGAGCGTGTTTGTCTGCAGAACTTGTATTCATGCCTTTACAAGGACCAACTGTACCAATACAGCTAAAACCAAAAATAATGCTACTTCTTCAGAACTTCTTCGAAAACGCTGTTTTGACCACAAGTATTCGAACAAAAACTGTTTTGCTACTAGGTCCTCACAAAGATAGTAATACAAGCGTGTGTGAGAGTTAACGCCGTGTGTGTGTGAGCGTGTTCCAGACTAACCTGCTCCAGCTTGGTGAGCTGCAGCTTCTTCCTCGCCGTGCTCCTCTTCTGCTCGGCCGCTGGAGCCGCAGGGGCTTCGCTCTGCTCCTTCCCCGCGACCCTGAGGCGCTTCTTGGCGGTGCTGTGCTGCTCCGTGGCGGAGGTAAACACGGCGGTGCTCAGGTCAAACTCCGCCTCGGCCGAGCGCCGTTTCGGGGTGCGGGGGGTCACGGCCTCGGGCTGCTGGAACTCCACCGAGGCCTTACCGCTCTCAGCCGCTGGCTCCAAGCGATCGCATGCGGGATCAGCAGCCACAGCCTCGGCGATGACCCGCAGAAACTCCTCCTGGACGCCGCTCAGCGCCTCTGCCGGGACCTCACTGCGAGTCTGCCGCGTTCCCCTTCTCTTTGTGCCGGCGTCGTGCTCCAGCAGCCCCGGGGTCCTCGCTTTCCGCCCTTTCTGACCTCCGGCCGCCCTCTTATTACGCGAAAAGAAATCAGTAACTCGAGCTTGAGCCATTTTAGCAAAATATCCCTCAAATTACTGATAAAACCTGTAATAAAACAACTAATAAGACCCGAAGCTCCGAGCTGCTCCTCCTGCTGCTGCTCCTCCTGCTGCTGCTCCCCCTCTGAGCTCCTGCTTCTCTGCCACTTTCCCGCGAAATTGTACCATGTGACCTTTGTAGGCGGGACTCGCCTCAAAGCGCGTAAGCGTAAAATGCTGCCATTGGTCGATTTGTTGATCAAACAACGTGTGATTCGCTGTGATTGGACAGAACGCCAAAAGACGTGAAAGGCGATCATGTTTTATTGTCTTTTTCTTTCTTTCTTTCTTTTTGATCATTTTAAACAATCTGCTTTTGTTATTTTAAGTAAGATTCATCTTAAGACATGAATAAAAAATAAATGATAATGAAATCAATTTCAGAAATGTTCATGCTTTTATTTGACTAAACAGGGCGTCAAATGTTTGTCCAATCATCATTAAGATGCTAATATTTTCTTTTTTATTCAGATATCTGTTTCTGAGATGTCCTTTCTTACAAAATATTTTTTAAACAACTACTTTGCTATTGGCAAAATATGTTTATCTTAATAAGTCATGCTTTTTTAATTGGACATTTTATTCATACCAATATGGCCAGATATAAAATATTTCAGAATTTATAAAATAAGGAGGAATATATATATATATATATATATATATATATATATATATATATATATATATATATATATATATATATATATATATATATATGAGGACAGATCAGGACTGAGTCTCTCATGTTTAATCAGAGGTTTATTTATCTGCACTATTAACACTGTAATGTACACATGCACATGTTTATTTGGTACTGCTGAAAGCTCCTCCTGCACATCATTTATTCTTTATTCTTCATTACAGCACTGCCTTTCTTCCCCGGTTAGGTTCAAATGTATTTTTATTACATTTATTTATTGTATTTTTGTATTACTGATCTATATAGATCTGTTTGTCTTTGTATTTTTGTGTGAATATGGGGCAGTTGTTCGTAATGCTTGTTGTTAAGGCTTGGATATATATATATATATATATATATATATATATATATATATATTTCTATATCTATTATATATTATATATTTATCTTTAAAACATATATCTATCTCAACTTCTCAGTATATATCTTTAAGATGACCTTTCAGAAATGAAAACATAGATTAAACGATACAATTATTAATTGTAATTATTTATTTTATTATAAAGTATTAGAAAAAAAGAATAATTTTCACAATTAGCCTTGCTAATAGCCTTAGCCTTATACATACTTGCTATATATATATATATATATATATATATATATATATAGATATATATATATAGATAGATAGATAGATCTAGATAGATAGATAGATAGATAGATAGATAGATGGATATTATATTAATTTATCTTCAAAACATATATCTTATATCATATATCTTCTCAGTATATGAAAACATAGATTAAATGATATAATTATAAATTATAATGATTTATTTTATTATAAAATATTAGAAAAATAGAATAATAGAATAATAGAATAAAAAACAACAGCCTTATATATACTTGCTATATATATATATATATATATATATATATATATATATATATATATATATATATATATATATATAATATTGCTATATCCCAGGTGTGTGTGTATATATATATATAGACGGATAGATGGATATTATATTAATTTATCTTCAAAACATATATCTATCTCTTATCTCAACTTCTCAGTATATATCTTTAAGATGACCTTTCAGAAATGAAAACATAGATTAAAATGATAAATTATAATGATTTATTTTATTATAAAATATTAGAAAAAAAGAATAATTTTCTCAATTAGCCTTGCTAATAGCCTTAGCCTTATACATACTTGCTATATATATATATATATATATATATATATATATATATATATATATATATATATATATAGATATAGATCTAGATAGATTGATAGGTAGATAGATAGATAGATAGATGGATATTATATTAATTTATCTTCAAAACATATATATACATATATATATATATATATATATATATATATATATATAAACAATATCTATCTTCTCAGTATATGAAAACATAGATTAAATGATATAATTATAAATTATAATGATTTATTTTATTATAAAATATTAGAAAAATAGAATAATTTTCACAATTAGCCTTGCTAATAGCCTTAGCCTTATATATACTTGCTATATATATATATATATATATATATATATATATATATATATATATATATATATATATATATATATATATATTGCTATATCCCAGGTGTGTGTGTGTATATATATATATAGACGGCTGAGAATTTGAGACAGACAGATGGTTTAAAGGTAATTAGACAGACAGTAAATTACACTGAGCGCTCATACCCGCGTCCACCGCTAGAGGTCGCCAGAAGCGCGGCGCTATGCAACCCGCCTCACAACAGATGAGTCAATAAACAGGACGGGAAAGTTTGAAGGAATGTGGAGCGCGAGGCTGGACCACGACTAGTTCAGCGCGAGATCATTAAACTGGGCTTTATAATCCGTAAGTAGAGCACGAACACCTTTACCACGCGCTGTCAGCTCACACCGTACCTCCCACACACTGGAGAAGACCCCACTCAGCTGGGGTGTGGGGTTGTGTGTTGATCACACGTGGCGTCAGCTGCTACTCCACACGGTGCAGAAGCTGGAGAGTGAGCCTGCTGGTGTTAAGCAGAGAAGCTGGAGCTCAGTTTGGGCTTCGACTGTCCTGGGGAAGGTGGAGAAGGATGGCTGTGTTGGGTAGTTCTGTGTGTACAGGGTGCTTTCACTTCCTCGTGCAGGTTGAAGAAGCTCTTGAAGCCATGAAGAAGGTCCACAAGCTCAAGTTACAACATGAGAAACCACCACCAGCACCACCATCTCCACCTCAGGTGGAGATGGTGGTGCTGGTGGTGGTTTCTCATGTTGTAACTTGAGCTTGTGGACCTTCTTCATGGCTGAGGTGGAGATGGTGGTGGTGGTGGTGGTGGTTTCTCATGTTGTAACTTGAGCTTGTGGACCTTCAAGGCAGGTCTGGCTCTGGACAAGCTGGACAGACTGCTCTGACAGTGTTTCAGTGTGTGTGTGTGTGTGTGTGTGTGTGTGTGTGTGTGTTGTAGGGCTGAACAAGCTTTTAGGGGCTGAAGTAGTTGAAGTTCCTCCTCAGTTCCAGGCAGGGGGAGGTTCTAAACTCTCTCACTCCCTCAGTCTGGAAGGCTGCAGAAAGTTGAGCGAGTGTAGTCTGCAGTTGTTCTGGTGAATCACTTTTTCCTTGCTCTGCTTCGCAGGGATTGCACAAGCCTTGAGAAGAAGAGTCAGCGTCTGGGAGCGTTGTCCTGAACATCTGGATCTGCAGACGGCGGAGTCGGACTGGCAGGTGGTCGTTTCCCAAGTCGACCCGAGAGTGGGAATCAGGATGTAGGCTCTCTCCACCAGTTTGGGATACCAGTGACTGACGTGAGCTTTTCTGGACCA
>NC_132902.1:25241645-25370987 GCF_030463535.1 Salminus brasiliensis
CGTCAATGTCAGCATGTTCCTTATAACATGTATGTATATATGACATTGACTTTACATTATTTATGTCCATATAGTCAATAATTTAAAGAAATATAAATAAAAATAAAAATATACAATATTTTATATATATATATATATATATATATATATATATATATATATATATATATATAATCATCAGTATGCAGTATAGCAGCTCATATTTCTTTAATCTGAAGTAATATAATAAGGAAATTCAATTAATGTGATATTTCCCCTTTGTTCTATTTGGGACGAGTGTCCTACCAGGTCTTGGATGCTTAGATGGTCTTACAACACAGAACAGGGTTCTCCTAGAAGAGACACCTTAGGTTGCCTAAATGAGCTTCCAAAGCCATGTTTGTAAATTGGATCTGCAAGAACCTTCACACACACACACACACACACACACACACACACACACACACACACACACACACACACACACACACAAACACACTTAATAGAGGTGTGAGAGTAACCCCTAACCCTTTAGATCAGGGGTTAAGGATCACACCAGTCTCTGGGAGAGTTCCTGTCCAGTCCAGTCCACTCTTAAATAAAGCGATCCCCTAGAAGAACCTCTTTTGGTTCCGTAAAGAAGCACCTTTGGAGAAGCGACGTGTGATGGTGAATCTTTTTTTTTGATGTTTTTGGCCAGTTTAAAGGTTCTTCACACTCAAAAAAGTGGTTCTTCTCTGGATTAGCACTTTTATTTTTAGTGTGATGTAAAGGCTTTTCCTGGAATGGTCCAATGTCCAAGCCAGGAGAACCAAATAGGAGCCTCTGTTTATGTGTGTGGGGTAGTTGCTGTATCTCCTGGTTCTGGTTGTTTTCCGATGGTTTCGGGACTGAACTGACTGTCCTGATTCATCAGGTATTTTTGTTCTTTTTTTTTTAAAGCAGACACACCCTAGCGCCAGGCTTCCTCCGGGGCTAATGTTAGGCTGGAGCTGCTGCCAGTAACCCACAGCGTTACGCACCGCTCATATAAAGAATGCAGTACAGCTGTTCTGGTCATTTCTTCCCCCTTTCTCTTATGCAGGAATATTTAGGCAGGCTTCCTGTTCTTTTGGGGAAAGTCGGCCTCGGCTGCCTAGGGCGGCTAATGGGTAGCGGTAGCTGATACACTACATGTCCAAATGTTTGTGGACTAATGCAAGTTGCACCATTTGCATGGACACACCTCTTAATCATTGACTTCAGTTCTGTTGTATAAAATCAAGCCCCTAGCCCTGCAGTCGGCCTTTATTCCACACATCAGTGAAAGAACGGGAGGTTCTGAAGAGCTCACTGAACTCCAGCGTGGTTCTGTATGTAATAGGAGACACCGCTGCACCAACAACAACAAGTCAGCTGGTGAAATTTAGACCTTCCCTCCTAGATCTTCCTCCATCAGCTGTGAGTGGTGTAATTACTGAACAGTGGAAGAGTTTAGGAGGAACAGCTCACAGAGAGCAGCTCAGTGTCCACTGAGTGTCTGTCAGACCACGTAAAGTTACAGAGCGGGGTCAGGGCCGAGTGCTGAGCTCAGAGCAGAGTGCAGAAAAGCCTCCAACTGACTCAGTAACTGCAGCAGAGCTCCAGACCTGCTGCTGCTGCTGGTAGAGTAAAGGAGGACCAGCTCCATATTAATACAGCCTATGGGTTTAGAATGGAGTGTTCTAAAAGCTCCTGTAGGTATGTCCCAATACTTTTGTCCATAAAGTGTAAATCAACCAGTTCACCAAATTCGGTTATTTAAGTAGCCACACCCAGGCATGATTACAGCCAGACTTGTTGACTTGAATCTAAGCATCACTAGAAAGTCTCGGATGACGCCTTGTTCTAATAAGATTCAAACACAGTCATTATAATCTTCCAGTCTGGAAAGGGTTACAAAGCCATTGCTAAGGCTCTGAGCCCGCAAACCACTAATGGAGAAAACTCGGGACAGTGGTGAACCTTCCCAGGAGAGGCTGGCCTACCATAATTTACCCCAAAAGAGCATCAAAGACCCATCCAGGAGGTCACACACGAACCCAGACAAACATCTAAAGAAGTGCAGGCCTCGCTTGACTCCACAAAAATTCCACAATAAGAAAGAAACTGGACAAAAATGGACACTTCTGACCAAAAGACAAATCTTGTTTTTGCCTAAAAAAACATCTAGATGACCCCTGAAACTTTTGGGATAGTATCCTCTGGACTGATGAGTCAAAGGCAGATTTTTTTTTTGGGAGACATTAACCCATGGGCTACACATCTGATGTAAAGCTAACACCACATTCCACCTGAGAAAGTCATATCAACAGTCAAACATGGGGGTGGTAGTGTGATGATCTGGGGCAACTTTGCTTTTGCAGGACCTGGACAACCTGTCCTAATTGATTGAACCATGAATTCGTCTCTCTATCCAAAAAATCCCAAAGAAGAATATCTGGCTTTCAGTTCATGACCTAAAGCTCAAGCGTAGGTGGGTTATGCAGCAGGACAATGATCCAAAGCACTCCTCGAGATGCCGAGGCAAGAGCTTAGACAAGCATTTTGTGCTGGAAGAATATTGTATATCGTGGAAAGAGTCTTTACATGATATAGTATTTTTACCATATCGCCCAGCCCTACTGAGACGCGACACTCCTCAGTGGCTGATTGCAAAGCAGAAACCTGTTTCCCATTTATTTCCCATTATATTATTACTCCAGTGCATGTAAACCTATTGATTGAATTACTGACAAAATCTGACTTTCTGATTTTAGCGGATTATTAAGTGCATGTAAACACACTCTATTATATATGTTTGCTACATTAGCCTCATAGCTAACAACTGATCATCATCTATCTGATCATTATGGCCCAAAAAAATATCCCCCGCTGAGATGTTCTGAGGTGGAAATGGGTGGTGGTTGTCATTCTGAAAGAGCAGCATTGCCTCAGTGGGTATACACGGACCACGTCGACGGCGTGCTGCTGCAACATGTGGCATGGCTTCGGTTGTCACATGGATTCGTGTGACTTACAGGAAGTAGAGGATGTCTCTGGGAACCTCCCCCTCGCCCCCAGCGCTTTCTAGGCCTAGCATGTGGTTGGAGGCCTCGGTGCAGTGTGGTCTTCTCTGTTACAGCACTAAGACCCACGTGTATCGGCCGCAGTGCTGCCTGGGTTTTTCGGGTGGATGAAATCTGGGTTGCACGGCAGAGATCTGATAGACTACTGCAGGAGGCTTGTTGATGAGCCCATATTCTCACCCACAGATACATTCACTATCTGTCCAAAAGTTTGTGGACATGCCTTGTAATGAATGCATTCAGCTATTTAAGTTGCACCCATTGCTGACACAGATGTGCAAATGCACACACGCAGCTTGTCTAGTCCCTGTAGAGAAGAAGTACTATAGGACTCTCTGGAGCAGATAAGCATTGATGAACCTATTGGCACCATGCTGCCTAATGCCAGGGGTAGGCTTGAGGAGGGGGATAAAGCCCCCCAGCATTGAGCTGTGGAGTGGAATGATTGATGGTTGGTGCTCCAGCCAATACTTTTGAGTTGAGAGGTTTTCTGGCTCTCCTGCCGATTGGTTGATTGATTGATTGTTGGGTCAGATTTACCAGGATTCCGACTCTGGCTTGTGTTCACACTCAACCGCTTCCCACTTTTTATTACTGTTATTTATTAATTTTTAAACCAATATTTATTACAGGAGTAAATATGTGTACCCTGGGGGTTTTCTTCTTCACCTCGCTCCGTCAGTTTGTGGGATCTCGGCTTGATGTCTGGCTTAAGCCCTTCCTGTTTCATTTCTCGAATATAACTGTGTGTGTGTGTGTGTGTGCGCGGAAGAGGCTTTATTTGCTAAGTCCAGTTACATTTACATTCTTATTTTACATTTATGGTTGACTCTCTTATCCAGAGTGACAAAAGTATTGGGACATCTGCTTATTCATGTTTTTTTTTTTTATTGGAGTAACTGTCTCTACTGTCTAGGAAAGAAGGCTTTCCACTAGATTTTGGAGGAGCATTGCTGTGAGTATTTGATTGCATCCCTATCTTCCCAACTCCTCTCACCATCCATCATTCCAGAGAACACAGCTCTTCCACTGCTCCATAGCTCATTGCTGGGGGGCTTTATACCCCTCTAGCCCACGCCTGGCAGTAGGCAGCATGGTGACAATTGGGTCATGTTTACCTGCTCCAGATAGTGCTATTCTATTGGTGGTAATTCTCTACTACATGGACTAGACAAGCCTGTATGTGTGTGTGTTTGTGTGTTTGCACATCTGTGTCAGCAATAGGTGCCATTTAAAGGAGCTGAATGCATTCATTAGAAGGGGTGTCCACAAACATTTGGACACTTCTTGTGCATGCGATGCCTGTCGTTACACAGGTAATAGAATGAAGTGTTAGGAAACTTGCCCATGGACTCTTATTGGTGCAGTGTGGGCTGCTTGCCTGGCTTGGAACTGAACCATAGTTTTCTACAGAGGGTGGAGGTGTTGTTACCTGGAGAAACCAGAGAAACCCGGAATCTCTACAATGATCGGATATGATTCAGCCTCAGAGCTACAGAGTGTGATTACACAACAAATACTCCCTAGATTGAGGTTTCAGGTCAAGGTTGGTTTAGCTGTAGGCCTGGAATTTTTCACATAACATTGCACAAGTCAACAAAGCCTGCAAGTTTACTGTGGTGCTGCTGATGTTATCGCAGTGTGTGTGTGAAGATGCTATCTGATTCACAGGTCAACACACTGCACTTCTGTCTTCCTTGGATATTGAAACGCCCAGGTTAGCAGAGCAGGTTTTGCATATATACACAGTAGTTGTGTGTAAATATACAGTAATGTGCAAAAGCTTTAGGCTCCTAAGAAAGAAAAGAAATTAGACACTAATAACACTCCTACAGAAAGTGGTGGTGGTTCTCCATCACTGTGTTCATCATTAGAACATCTCCAAAGTTCTCCTCTCTCATGGAGTCTAGTATTATTTAGAGTTCTCCTCAGATCAACACCTGGTTTGGTGGTAAATCAGGGCTTAAAGATGGTAAATCAGGTGAGCTGCTGCTGCTGCTGCTGCTGCTGCTGATGGAGTTGAACACATCCTCCACGCTGTGCTGGCTGGACTGGGGGGCGTCCAGGAGAAACCTGGAGGAACCGAGCCAGCTCTGTTCTTCAGACTAGCTCACCGACAAGATCTCACTACTTTCTTTCTTCAGAATGAGAAGCTCTTGTTTCTCCTTTTTACTGGATTTATCTTCACCTGCTTTATCTGTTCTGATGAGATCTGGAGCTTCTACAGTAAATGAGTGAATGAGCTCCAAACAGGACTGTTAGCGCTACTGCTTAGAGCTCAGACTGTGAGAATTGTTTCTGGATATGATAACGGAGCTGATCAGATGATCATTAGTAGGGAATCAAAGCTCCTGTTGGGGTTCAGCTGCAGTAGGTTATTTGCAGAGCTCTGCTGAAGCTGACCGGCAGAAGACAGACTGATGGAGAACCCACAGTAAGATCAGGAACCAGCAGCACCTGAGCTTTAACAGTGTGGAGGAGTGTGGGTCACTGTTTGGAGAGCAGCAGGTCAGTGTTGACCTTTTTATCTATGTGTTAGAACTGTTCACTTAGTTCATAACCATTAATAAACACATTTATAACTGTTTATAAACCCTTTATAAGGGTGGTGTTATTATACTGAGGGGCTGGTGACTGCAGTGTGATGCACGCCTGTTTTATATAGAAATTGTTGCGTGCCTCCAATGATTTGGTGTGCAAAGACAGAATTACACGGTTCTGTGTGTGTGTGTGTGTGTGTGTGTGTGTGTGTGTGTGTGTGTACACACACACTCTCTCTCTCTCTCTACAGTAGCTCAGGCTAACAAGCAGGCCACTGAGGACAGTGACCCCAGCATGGCTGAGGTCAGACTGAGGTTGGAAAGTGGGAATCACTGAGGGAGTGAAATGCTGTGGAGAGTGCGTCAGCACACACACACACACACACACACACACACACACACACACTGGGCCTTTTCTCCACCTCGTGGAGGATCCCCTGTATTTTTAGAGTTGCCTCTGAATGTACGAGGCCACCCAGTAAAGCCTGTTTCCTCCACACTTGCTTGCTTCCCCCCTCAGTTTTCTCCCTAATTCAGTCATCTCCACTTCCCACCCATGAGTCAGGGCCGTTAGTTGTGTTTTCTCCAGATGTGGCACACTAAAACATCTGTTTGCCACTTAAAGCTGCGCAATCTGACCAGCAATCAGCGTGATGCTCCTGTTGCGCTCTGCCACGGCCCAGGTTTCGCAGCAGCAGGATTAAACTGAAGCCTAAGACGCCTCTGCATCGCCGGCACCGTCATCATTACATTTACATCTACAGCAGAAGCTTTAGCAGAAGCTCTTCTCCAGAGTGACTCACAGAAGAGCTTCACTGTTTACTCAAGAAGAACCTCAGCTAGTTTAAATAGACTAAAATTATAGATCCTCTAATCTTAGACTCTACTAAACACAAGTCAATATGGAGACCATAGTACTCTTCTCTTCACCTGAGTACTCTCAGAAGAGGAGGGTCTTCAGTCTGGGTTTGAGGACAGCGAGTGTTGGACTCTGCTGTTCGGACACCCAGGGGAAGTTCGTTCCACCACTTCGGTGCAGGACAGAAAAAGTCTGGACGCTCGTCTTTCGTGGATCTTAAAGGATGGCGGATCGAGCCGAGCCGTACTTGAAGCTGGAAGGGCTCTTGGTGCAGATCGGCTTCATCATCCTCATTGTCTTCCTTCGACGTGTTTAATCTCTGCTAATATAATCGGCGGACCGCTCAATGCTCTCTGTTCAGAATGCGAGCAGATTTGTGAGCATGGTTTTAAGGCCTGATCCTCTTCTCCAGCCCAAACGCGGCAAAATGATCCCCATGCCTTAATAGACATGGTTTTTCCAAAGGTGTCAAAAGTATTGACATTCATTCCTCAGGTAGAAGTGAGTGGAGATACTGGGGTTTAAAAGACTTCTATAGAAGTTGAAGCTTTAAGCTTTTCACTCCAGTAAAAGTGTAAAAGTACTGGTTTCAGAACGACTTCAAGTAGAAAAGTAAAAGTAATGGAAGGAAAACAAAGGCCGAAAGCTTAGGCCGAGCCACAGGGGTCTATAGTGCACTACCCCCCCCCCCCCCCTCCCCAAAAACCCATTTCTCTAAAAGTCATAATGAGGAGAATGATCTATTAAAATGTTGATGTTAAAAATGTTGGGCTGCACTAGGCTCCTGTTTCAGCTGCAGATCTGCCCATTGACAATGAAGCATTTCAGTAATATCAGCTCTATTAAAGGAGCGTCTCTGTGCTCTACTGAGCATCAACATGAGCTTCATGGAGGAAAATATGAGGAGTCGTTGTCTAGAAGTTCTGTAAAGCTGCAGAAAGTCAGACTTCAGAGGCGTGTGATCAATAAGCTTTATTGGAATGTAAATGTGGGGCTCAGTCGGGACGTTTCACTGCAGCTCTCTTGAGTCTCTGCCATGGACACAGTCTTCATACTAGACTACAGACGTCTGCTGTGAGCTCGCTGGAGAGTGACGGGACGTGTGCAGGTGTGATGGATCTCTTATAAACCAATAGGGAGTCAGAATGGAGTCTGTTTATACTTCTCATCCAATCAGGATCAGACTCACACTTTCCGGATGAAGAGATTTATCTGGAGAGGGTTTTTATTGATGACGAGCCGGAATGAAAACTAAGGCAAATGAAATAGGAGAAACGAGGCTGTTTTTAAAATGTAAGGAGGAGAAAGTTCAGATAATTGGGGGAAAATGTGAGAAGTAGAAGTAAAAAGTCTGAAAAATAAAGAATTACTGCAGTAAAGTTTAGATAACCAACATTTCTACTGTAGTAAGATAGTGAAGTATTTGTACTCTGGGTCTATCTGAGTAGTGTGTGAGAGGTCATGTTCAGAGTGTGTGTTTGAAGGCTTCCTCATAGCTCTCTAGCCGTCCAGGCAAGTTAGCCCACAGTGTTTCTCCACAGTGTTTCTGTTTCAAGCGATTGCACAAACATGACATATGACAGGGTGTGATCCTGCAGGCCCGAACAGCCACGCTCCAGACGTTTCTCTTGTTTGCTTGGCAGCAGTAATGAGAAAAATGCCCAAACTTGTTTAATCCTGTGTGTGTGTGTGTGTGTGTGTGTGTGTGTGTGTGTGTGTGTGTGTGATTCAGTTGGATCACAGCATGACTGGAAAGCTGGAACTGCAGGAGAGCAGGCTGGCAGCGGAGCAAAGGGAACAGTCCCCGCTATGCCTGCTATTATCCCCTGTTTGAAGCTGTTGCTCACTTTACCTCACATTAGGAATGATCACTGTTTGTCCAAATGTTTGTGGACACCCCTTCTAATGAATACTGCTTCAGGATGTGCACACACACACACACAGACAGCTCGTCTAGTCCCTGTAGAGAAGAAGTAAGTACTGCCAATAGAATAGGACTCTGGAGTAGATAAACATCATGAACCTATTGGCTCCATGCTGCCTAATAATGCCAGGCGTGGGCTGTAAAGGGGTGTAAAGCCCCCCAGCAGCATTGAGCTGTGGAGCAGTGGAAGAACTGTGTTCTCTGGAATGATGGTGGTGGAGCTCCATCCAGTACTTTTGTGGGATGAGTTGGGAAGTTAAGGATGATGAGGTGGGATGGTGATCATCATTCAACACCCTGACCTCACTATCAGTGCTCTTGTTGCTGAATGCAATCAAATCCTCACAGCAATGTTTCTCCAAAATCTATTGGAAAGTCTTCTTCTCTGGACAGTAGAGACAGTTACTCCAGCAAAAGTAGGAGAAAGTCTAGCCGTAAATTCAGAAGAAACCGTGAATGAGCAGGTGTCCCAATACTTTTGTCAATTGAGTGTTACAGTGTTTTACAGCTAGTCCTGCAGGTGGATTGAGATTGGACTGATGAAGGCTGGAGTGTCTCTGTAATCCAGGGTCTCTAGGCTCTCTCTGCTGGATCAGCTGTGAGGAGAAACTGCAACATCACTGTCTGTCTGTCTGTCTCTCTCTCTTTCTCTCTTTCTCTCTTTCTCTGTGAGAGAGAGAGAGAGAGAGAGAGAGAGGGTGTGCTGTCTAAAGCGGTCACCTCAGGGCAGCAGTCGCAGGCCTGTCTGAAATGCCTTTAGTGTGTGTTAGGGCTGGGGTGGGCGTGCCGCGCGGTGGTGTGTGCAGGACGGCGGGGTCCGGCGGGGTCCGGCGGGGTCCAGCTTTACTGCAGTGGATTTGACTTTTTTTCCATCAAAACAGGATGTAGGTCACGCTGAGGGAGGCCGGCAGCTGAAAGGCCGCTTTGTTTTAAACGCCTTCATTGTTTGTGTGTGTGTGTGTGTGTGTGTGTGTGTGTGTGTGAGAGAGATGGGTTTTATGGAGGAATGCTACCTGATTTTTCCACTGCTCACCGTTTGGTCGCCTGAATAAACACAGTATTGTTACTGTTTCCTCTCACTGGGTGCAGGACGTCCATCTCTCTCTCTCTCTCTCTCTCTCTCTCTAATTCTCTCTCTCTCTCTCTCTCTCTCTCTCTCTCTCTCTCTCTCTCTCTCTCTCTCTCTCTCTAATTCTCTCTCTCTCTCTCTCTCTCTCTCTCTAACTCTAATTCTCTCTCTCTCTCTAACTCTAATTCTCTCTCTCTCTCTCTAACTCTCTCTAATTCTCTCTCTCTCTCTCTCTCTCTCTAATTCTCTCTCTCTAACTCTCTCTAACTCGCTCGCTATAACTGTCTCTCTCTCTCTCTCGCTATCTCTCTCTCTTTCTTTCTTTCTTTCTTTCTCTCTCTAACTCTATCTCTCTCTCTCTCTCTCTCTAACTAGCTCGCTATAACTGTCTCTCTCTCTCTAACTCTCTCGCTATACCTATTTCTCTCTCTTGCTATCTCTCTCTCTCTCTCTCTTTCTTTCTTTCTTTCTTTCTCTCTCTCTCTCTCTCTAACTCTCTTGCACTCTGACTCTCTCTCTCACTCGCTGTATCTAGCTCTATCTCTCTCTATCACTCACTCGCTCACTTTCTTTCTGTCTGTTCACACACTTGTGCTCTCGTCCACCCATCCTCTCTCTAATGTGCTCAGTTTTGATGGGTGGATTCATATTATAATATTTTATAATGATTTTGTGTGTAAAATTTATGCATAAATAAATGAAATAAATAAATATTTGGGTGTAAAGTATTGAGGAGCTGTGGAGCAGTGGAAGAACTGTGTTCTCTGGAATGATGGTGGTGGAGCTCCATCCAGTACTTTTGGGATGAGTTGGGGAGTTGGTGATGATGAGGTGGGGTGGTGAACATCATCATCCAACATCCTGACCTTAGTAACACTCTTGTTGCTGAATGCAATCAAATCCTCACAGCAATGCTGCTCCTCCAAAATCTAGTAGAAAGCCTTCTTTCCCACAGTGCCCTTCAGAGAAGTGGCGCGATTTCCAGGGAGTGTGTGTGTGAGTGTGTGTGAGTGTGTGTGAGTGTGTGTGAGTGTGTGTGTGTGAGTGAGTGTGTGTGTGTGTGTGTCTTGTTGCTTCTGTTAGCTGAATGGTTTCCTGTTCTGTCATGAACGTCCCTTCATTCCATCAGTGTGAGTGTGGGGCTGTTACTCACATCCTGTTGATCCTGTTCAGATCCGAGCCTCCGCCGCACACCGTCGCCTCGCTCAGCTGCAGTCCAACACAACCAACACGCTGATCCATCCAGCCATAACATTAAAACCACTGTCGCCATCAGAGTTCGGTTCTCAGAGTCTTCAACACGTCACCTCCAAGAACTGACTGTTCACCTACTGCCTACTGCCACCTACACCTACTAACCATGAAAATAGGTGTAGTGTAGCTATGGAAATGGATATACTCTACCAAATCCTAAAATCGAGTGTGGCGTAACCTTGGAAATGGGTGAAATGTAACTGTTTGGAAATGTAGCATTACTATGGAAATGGGTGTAGCATAACCATGGAAATGGGTGTAGCATAACCATGGAAATGGGTGTAGTGTAACTATGGAAATGCAGCATGACTATGGAAATGGCTGTAGCGTAACTATGGAAATGGGTGTAGTGTAACTATGGAACTGTAGCATGACTATGAAAATGGGTGTAGCATAACTATGTAATTGTAGCATAACTATGCAAATTGGTGTAACATAACCACAGAAATGGGTGTAGTGCATCCATGGAAATGGCTGTAGTATAACTATGGAAATGGGTGTAGCGTAACCATGTAAAATGTAGCGTGACCATGGAAATAGGTGTATTGTAACTATGAATGTGTAGCGTAAGCATGGGAATGGGTGTAGTATATCTATAGAAATTAGAGTAGTTTAACAATGGGAATGGGTGTAGCGTAACCCCGAACGTTTGCTAACTTCTTACTGATCAGACGTTGCTGTGGTGTTGGTCGATGGTGTTGGTCGAGGGTGGGGTGTGGTGTATGTAAATGGTCTCTGTCTGAACATTTGAGGCCAGTTTGACGCAGACAGACCTCAGACAGGAATCTCTGTGGCGTCCGTTTCCAGCATACTGAAACTAAGCTGCAAACTACATGGACAAAAGTATTGGGACACCCACTCATTCATTGTTTATTCCATAATCAAGGTGTTCAAATAGTTTATTCTGTTTTTGGTGCAGTAACTGTCTTACACTATATGGACAAAAGTTTTTGGACACCTGCTCATTCATTGTTTTTTTCCGAACTCCAGGGTATTGTTGTGTTGATCCTGTCGTTGTTGGAGTCACTGTCTTTACTGTCCAGGGAAGAAAGCTCTCTACTAGATTTTGGAGGAGCATTGCTGTGAGGATTTGATTGCATGTAGTGATCATGTAGTAGCATCAGTGAGGTCAGAATGTTGGGTGATGATCATCACCACCCCACCTCAACTCATCCTCAACTCCCAAACTTATCCCAAACAAAGTTACTGGATGGAGCTCCACTGCCATCATTCCAGAGAACACAGTTCTCCACCACTGCTCCACAGCTCCTCAATGCTGGGGGGCTTTGTGAGTCTTCTAGCCCACGCCTGGCATGAGGCAGCAGGGTGCCAGTAGGTTCATGTTCATGTCTATCTGCTCCAGAGAGTCCTAGGAATTGTGTTCATGGATTAATTCAGGAATTAAAGCCCTGATTTTCTTTAGAAATCAACTGTAGGAAAGTCGACGCCCCAGAATATGTCTCTGTAATTAATGCCTCTTACACACACACACACACACACACACACACACACACACACAGACTGCAATCTCACCTTAACGGCTCATTGGCTGAAATGAAGACATTAATTCAACAGTGCTGTGATTAATAAGGTGCTAATAGCTGCTCTGTTTGACTGCAGTGATGAATCTCTGTGTTTTTGCTTGGCTGTGTGTGTGTGTGTGTGTGTGTGTGTGTGTGTGTGTGTGTGGTGGGGGGTGAGCTGGCGAGAGAGAGAGAGAATAGAACAGAAATAGAGAGACTAGAAATGCAGAGAGCGAGAGAATAGACAAAGGGTGAATAGAAATAGAGAGCGAGAGAGAGAGCGAGGTTAAAAGCGAGAGTAGTGGAGATAAATAAAGAAATAAAGAAAAAAAGGGAGAGAGAATGAAAGGGAAGGGGGGGAGAGAGAAAATAGAAATAAAGAGATGGAGAGAAAATGGAAATGGGGAGAGAGAGAGGGAGCTAGGAAGAGAGGAAAAAAAGGAGAGAGAGTAACATATCTAAAAGGAGAGGGAGAGAGAGAAGAGCGAGGCAGAGATGGGTTATGAAAAGGGAGAGAGAGACCTGACAGAAGGAGAGAAGGAGAGGGAGAGAGAGGGAGAGTAGAAATAAAAGGAAGGAGGGAGAGAGAATAGACATGGGGAGAATAGAAATGGAGAGCGAGCAAGCGAGAGAAAGGGAGGGAGAGGGAGAGGGAGAGGGAGAGGGAGGGAGAGAGAGAGAGAGAGAGAGAGAGAGAGAGAGGGAAGAAATGGAGATAGAGAAGTAAAGAAAAAAGGGAGAGAGAATGAAAGGGGAGAGAGAGAGAGAATAGAAATAAAGAGATGGAGAGAAAATGAAATGGGGGGAGAGAGAGAGAGTAACCGATCTAAAATGAGAGAGAGAGAAGAGCGAGGCAGAGATGGGTTATGAAAAGGGAGGAGAGCGAGCGAGAGAGGGAGAGAGAGATAGGAGATGGGGTAAAGAGAGGGAGAGGGAGAGATAGGAGATGGGGTAAAGAGAGGGAGAGGGAGAGATAGGAGATGGGGTAAAGAGAGGGAGAGAGGGAGATAGGAGATGGGGTAAAGAGAGGGAGAGGGAGAGATAGGAGATGGGGTAAAGAGAGGGAGAGAGGGAGATAGGAGATGGGGGTAAAGAGAGGGAGAGAGGGAGATAGGAGATGGGGGTAAAGAGAGGGAGAGAGAGAGGGCACTACAGCATTTGGCGCCAGCAGCCTCATTTATCTGCTATCGTTTATTCCTGACTGTCAGCTGAGGGCAGGTGTCGGGGTCAGGCCCGGTTTCCCACCCCGCCTACGGTAGAATGTGATCCAGTCTCTGGACTGCGGTCATTAAAGAGCAATCTAACTGCCCAGCAGTCCGGCTGGTAAACAGATGAAGCTGACCCTCGGACGTGTGTGTGTGTGTGTGTGTGTGTGTGTGTGTGTGTGTGTGTGTGTGTGTGTGTGTGTGTGTGTGTGTGACTCACTAATGAACAGCTGCACCTGTTGCTCTCTCAGTGACCCACACATCTAGTCTGAAGAATTTTAATTTTAACTTTAATTGAGTTAAATTGAGATACAGTACCATACTTTCACTATAGTACAGTTTCTGCTCTTTAATTGAGTTAGATCGGGATACAGTACCATACTTTCACTATAGTACAGTTTCTGCTCTTTAATTGAGTTAGATTGGGATACAGTACCATACTTTCACTATAGTACAGTTTCAGCTCTTTAATTGAGTTAGATTGAGATACAGTATCATACTTTCACTATAGTACAGTTTCAGCTCTTTAATTGAGTTAGATTGAGATACAGTACCATACTTTCACTATAGTACAGTTTCAGCTCTTTAATTGAGTTAGATTGGGGTACAGTACCATACTTTCACTATAGTACAGTTTCAGCTCTTTAATTGAGTTAGATTGGGATACAGTACCATACTTTCACTACAGTACAGTTTCAGCTCTTTAATTGAGTTAGATTGGGATACAGTACCATACTTTCACTATAGTACAGTTTCAGCTCTTTAATTGAGTTAGATTGGGATACAGTACCATACTTTCACTACAGTACAGTTTCAGCTCTTTAATTGAGTTAGATCGGGATACAGTACCATACTTTCACTGTAGTACAGTTTCAGCTCTTTAATTGAGTTAGATCGGGATATAGTACTATACCAAACCTGTTTCTGCAACAGAGAGAAACAACTTCTGTCCAGCGTTTCTCTCCGAGTGTGTTCTGTTCATGATGACATGTGATGGGGATAGATAAGGCTGAATAGCGCCAGACCCTCCCATCAGCCCTCTCCTATTAGACTGAGCATGCTCAGAACGCAGACTGTGATGAATGCATTCAGTTACTTCCATTTGCACCCATTGCTGACACAGATCTGCACATCACCATCCAGTACTTTGGGGACAAGTTGAGGAGTTGGGGAAGACGTGGAGTGGTGATCATTCATCATCCTGACCTCACTAATGCTCGTGTCACTAAAAGCAATCAAATCCTCACAGCAATGCTCCTCCAAAATCCTCCAAAACATCTAGTAGAAAGTCTTCTTCCCTGGACAGTAGAGACAGTTACTCCAGCAAAAGCAGGATCAGCTCTTTTTAATAGCCTTGATTTCAGAAGAAGCGGTGAATAAGCAGGTGTCCCAATACTTTTGTCTATATTTAGTAAAAGTAGTGTTTATTATTATCGTCATAGATTTTAGCCATTAGCCTTTTCCACAAGGTTTCAAGCTACCTTCAGGCTTTCCAGTCCAGACCCAGACAGCTTTCCAGCTTTTTGGGCTGCATTGAACAGAATCGTTGGTACAGCAGCTTAATCATGGAAGCACTTTGCTGTAAACAATAAAGTACTGATTGGGCAAAAGTCGGGCCCATGGATTCACGCCGTTGGCACCACATTCAGGCCTAATCATCTTTGAGCCTCAGCAGAAATCCTTATTCAGGCCGTGTTTCTCCGGTCTTCAGCTGTCCAGGGTTGGGGAGTCTGTGCCGAGCCGCTGAGCCGCTGCAGCCTCAGCTTTCTGTTCTTGGGTGACAGCAGTGGAACCCCCGACATGCTGGAACTTCTGCTGTTATAGGTTGGAGGTGTTGCTGAGCTTTCATGCTCTCCACAACTGTACAGAGTGGGTATCTGAGTTCCTGTAGCCTTTCTGCCAGCTCCAACCAGTCTGATTGTTGACCTCTGTTGACCTGCAGAACTGCAGTCCACTGGATGTCATCATTTTGGGGAATTTTAGAGACCAGCAGCTCCACGTCGTCGTCTGATGGTTGATGTGAACTTTACATAAAGGCTGATTGGCTAATTTAGATAGAGTAGGCGAGTAGGTGTACGAGGCCTCCTCCTAAAGGCCTCCTCCTAAAGGCCTCCTCCTAAAGGGCTTATTGAGTGTACACACACCCTTCAGACTGGTTGGTCAGTGGGAATGCAGGGGTATCAGCGTGTGTTTGGCGTTTACAGCAGCAGAGGTGGCGGCGTGTCCTGCTCTCAGCTGAATGCTACTTTTGTTTCTGGCTGTTTTATGGAAAATTGCTTCATGGTGCTGTCTGTGTGCCAGAGGTGTGGAGCTCAGCCAACCATGGTGCAATATCCTCACATTGCTGCTCCCTCACACCGCCGGCCTTTATGTGTGTGTTTAGGATCTCAGTTTTGTAGTAAAACCAGAAAAGATATATAACACATGTACACCGATCAGCCATAACATTAAAACCACCTGCCTGATATCATGTAGGTTCCCTTTAGGCCACCAAAATAGCTCTAAATCATCGAGACATGGACTCCACAAGACCTCTGAAGGTTTCCTGTAGTAACTGACACCAATAGCAGCACTAGCAGCAGGTCTTCCTATGCTTTATGCTCAGTCATTTGTGAGGCGGAGCCTCCATGAGCATCAGTGAGCCGTTGGGCGCCAAAGATTCTGTCAACAGTTCACCCGTCGCCCTTCCTTGGAGCGCATTTAGAAGTAGGTACTGGCCACTGCATACTGGGAACACCCCACAAGACCTGTCTGATGTTATGGGTATGTTCTGACCCGGTTATTGTCTAGAACATCACAGCCTTCCTTGTCTAGAACACCACAGTTTCCTGCTTCAGCACATGCAATCATCTTCAAGAACTGATTGTTCTGGTAATATATATGGATATTATTAGAATTATTACCACTAGTATTACATAGTAATGGAGTATTTTATAGACATTGTTTTTCCTTTTTTATTTTTTAATTGCATTTTTATATGAATCTGGCATGTGAATTATTTAAATTGTGCTGCAATTTCATGATTAATTGACCAATAGAAGTGCTACAAAAATATCTTTTTGGGATATATTTTATATATATATATATATATATATATATATATATATATATATATATATATATATATATATGCGCGTGTGTGTGTGTGTGTGTGTGTGTGTGTGTGTAAGTGTTTTCTATATTTATATGTACATATATATAATATATTATCATATACACAACATAATACATATTACATACAGTGTTTGTGTTTGTACCCTCTACTTCGTGTGGGAATGGAAAGTAGAGAGCTTGTCTTTCTGTTGTGTTGTGGGTAGTTTGTGTTATCACGGAGGCCCACATGTCAAGACCTTTGGTTTCAGACTTGCACAGATACAGATAGGTGGGGGTTTAGGGAGGTGCCAGCAGAAGGTTGAGCCACAACACAGCCTAAAACTGCTCCCTTAACCCTTTCTTGCCCAACATATCAGCTGTATATGTGCGATTACAGTCCGAATATACAAAAGTAAGCTGCACAGCCCATTTTGTATTTATTAGCTTTGTGATGTCATTAAAAACTAACCTATTTACATATATCTACCTATTATTTATTTATTGTGACCAGATTTTCAAGTATTTGCCGATACCAGCTCTGACTGAAATACTGGCTTGATTGCTATAAACCCCGATATTTATAGTGTTCCACCTTTTATAGGCTGTTCTTTTTTATATCTTATCCTAAATAAGCTTAAATAATCAAATGAGCTTGAAACTGGTTGAGGAACGGCACATTTGAAAAGTTTCAGAGCTATGAAATAATAAAAATGACCCCAGTGCAGAAACCCATGCAGGTAGGGAAGCAGAATCTGTCTCAGCTTCAGCAAACAGCTTTTAACTGGAGTTTAAATTCACTTTTCAGAGCCGTGAAAAACTCTCTGCAGTGCTTCTGCAGTGATTTCACGTTCAGGTTCACGTCTCTGTGTGAGAAGCTTCTAAACTTCAGTGTTTCCTTTAAACAAGCTGCTGAAACTATTGGTTTCAGAGCCAAAGAAACACCACATGGAGACAGAAAGTGCTAAAAGTTCCATTGAATGTCTGTTTAATTGTAATAAACATTTATGACTGGCTTTTATTGGTTGTTTAAACATTCGGTTTCATAATAAATTATGCAAACAAAAATGTTCTATGCAAAAATTAAAAAAGTAAATAAATAAAAGTAGGGCATCAATAAGCTTCATGGTATCTGTGCTCTCTATTTCCGATACGGTACTTTGCGTTAGTGCCAGTATTGACGCCGAATCTGCACTATTCATTACTAGGGATCTTTCTCTGTTGTGATACAGATACCGATACATTGACTTTTTGCATATCGGCCAATATCCAATACCATTGTTGAATTCAAAATTCGTAATCTATATACCATCTGGGAGAGACTCATCAGGATTGACGTAATCATTACTTTACTAACTTCGTAAAGCAAACTGTAACGAACACAGATATTAATGAACCCAGTTTCTGTTTATTGGTCACTAAAATGAATATCTGTGCTGGACCTCGGCTCAGTGCTGTCTGGGCTTAGGACTTTTATTCTGAAGCTTAAAGTCTGTGAGACTAAAGAGGAGCGAGCAGTCCCTCCCTTCTCTGTTCTCCTTATATAGAAGACGAGCTGGATTACTCGCTGAGAGATGATGACCGGTCGAGGGTCATGCTGGTTAGATAGGGGGAGTCTTGCTGTTTGCTGTGATGTGTGTATGATGTCTGTAGGTCACTCTGGGTTCTGATCCTGGGTTATGAGGCCTAGAATACCAGTGGTGTGAGAATTGGGTTCTGTGAATGGATCAGTCCTTTGGATCGGACTAATTATCCGATACCCGATCCAGCTAATTTTGTTAGTATCTAGTATGTAGTATCGGATCTGTGCATCTCTATTCATTCCATAAATCTAAGTCTTAAAGGTACAGTGACCTAAACGGCCTGATTTATTCTAAGGGACACAGACAGGTTGGAAGATTGTCCTCTGATATCCAGAATTTCTGCTGTTATTGACCCGCTGCTTCCACCCGTACACCCGCCACACCGTCACCGAGCCTGGATCAGCAGATCTACAGGAGTCTGCCTTTTCAGTGGGGATTACAGAGGAAAGCTGCCTGATCAGCCATAACATTAACACCACTGCCTACTTTGACAAGAACCAAACTGTGATGTTCTAGATAAACAACAGGGTTAGAACATCTCCAGAACATCAGGCAGGGTCTTGTGGGGTGTTATCGGTATGCAGTGGTCAGTACCTACCTAGGGAGGACTACCAGTGAATCGACGACAGGGTCCTGGGCACCCGAGGGCGCCTCATTGATGCTCATGGAGGCCCCACCTCATAACTTTCAGGACTTGAGGTAAAGGTGTCTTGGTGCCGGGTACCACAGGACACCTTCAGAGATGCCCCCACGGTTCAGAGGTGTTCTGGTGGCATGATGGGAACCTGCACAAATGTTAGGCAGGTGGTTTTATTGTAATGGCATCTTGTTGTTATTGTGACTCCTATTGTGCTATTGTGATTTCGTGACATTACGGGTTTCAGTCCACACCAGCGGCGGTCACTGTGACCTTTGACCCATAACTGAGAACTGTCACTTTTCATCTAAAGTGCATAGCAACGAGCAGCAGATTGGATGTCGGCATATATTGATTTATTTATTTATTTATTTACATTTACATTTACATTTACGCCATTTAGCAGACGCTCTTATCCAGAGCGACTTATTTATTTATTTATTTATTTTACCGGCTGCTTGTTTCTCATTACCTGCACTTAAAGTCTTTATAGTCTTTTCAACATTAGCAACACCCTCAGGAGCATATTTCTACTCATACCAGGCCAGGCTTGTGTCCCTGAGCGAGGCGAGATCTGTACAGCACATAAAGTCTGATTATTGCTTTAAAAGCAGATCTGAACACACCAGGAAAAACTGACGAAAACAGCATAAACGGTTTATGATGTTTGGCTCAAAAAATTTAATTAATTAATTAATTTATTTATTTATTTATTTGTCCAGGCTGGTCTGGCTCCTGCAGATACACACGTCTCCACAACAGTAATGTAATTAATGAGCCGGCGCTTCCTGAGTGCTGCTAAAGAATGTCTTACAATCCGGCTCGTTTGATTGGACTGCTTTTGTTTTGTTTCGTTTCTTGTTCTCGTAAAGTGACAGCAAAAAAAAAAATAACCTTATGGGCAGTGCTGTGAGCTCGAACCCTTTCAGAACTGAGGCGTAGGACTACTGTAATAGATTTTATAGCTATTGAAACTGTTCAGAAAACAAGAACACACAGTGTCACTGATGCAAAGCACCAAAAGCTATTTAACCCTCTTATCACATACTAAAGTGTTTTACTCAGTAACTACAGGGACTTCTGTAGAAGCTGGTGTTTTTTTTTTTTTTTTAGAAGCTGGAGGTTTGCGAGAGCAATTTCGGGCCGCCGGCAATCCGTAGGCTGTTTAAGGGGTCAAATGACCCCCCCCCCTACCAGTGAGCCCCTTGAGGCCAGTTGGGCAGTAGGTCAGTTTAGTCAGTTTGTAGGTAGGTAGATGGGTAGGTGAGCCATTCTATGAAATGGGTGCCATTTCCGCATTGCACTTTTCAAAATGTTCATCAAGCGCAGAGATATGTATTTATTTGTTTATTTATTTGTTTATTATCTTTAAATCCACAACATGAAAAAAATGTAACATACCGTTACCATAAAATGTAAAATAAATGACCATAAAATGACCATTGTAAACGGATGTCAGAACTTTTTTGTTCCTGGCTGTTCCAAAGGCTCAGTGGGTCTGTAGGTAGGGGTGGGTAGGTAGGCATGGGTGGGTAGGGATGGGTCTGTAGGTATTGTAAAGTAGTTATGGGTCTGTAGGTAGGGGTGGGTAGTTATGGGTCTGTAGGTATGGGTCTAGGTATGGGTGGGTAGGTATGAGTCTAGATATGGGTCTGTATGTATGGGTCTGTAGGGATGGGTGGGTAGGTATAGGTCGATAAGTAGGTTGGTTGGTTGGTCTGAGTTACCCTTGGTAAAACCCACAAAATGTAACAGAAGACACTCCGCCTGGTTCATCACTGTTACACTGGTAACAGCAGCAGTATCAGAGGACGGTAATGTAGCCGAACTCTTAATCAGCGCTGGAGTAATTCCAGTGTTTAGCCGCTTCATTGTCTGCTGATCAGCATCATGCACCACATTGATTCATCATGCATTTATTACATTTCCACCATATCCCTCCCTTCAGCCCCGCACACTCCACACACCGCAGCCAGCTCGGACAGCCCCGATCGACTCACAGGCCCTCCTTTAAACACTCAGTAAGACTTTATTGACTAGATTTGACTTTTATGGGTGACATCATGGAAAAAGAGCACCTCTGTGTTCCAGCGCTCAGTCTGAAACTGAAAACCAGCTGCACTCAACCTTCAGGAGGCTTCCTGCCATAACCTGACAGTCTTCTGTAGCGAGCGAGAGTGAGCGAGAGCGAGCGAGCGAGAGAGACAGCTGTGAGAGTATGTAATGAGACAATCTAATGAGACAAAGGAGGACTGCAGAAGTGTTTGGGGTGTGTGTGTGTGTGTGTGTGTAAGTGAGAGGTCAGGCTTTATGGACGTTCAGAGGCTGAGGATATATATATATATATATATATATATATATATATATATATATATATATACACACACATATAGTGTGTGTGTGTGTGTGTGTATATGTGTATATCTCTTTCTCATGCCTGTACAGTGAGGTCATTGCTATAGCCAGCTGTGTGTTTGTGTGTATATATATGTGTGTGTGTGTGTGTGTGTGTGTGTGTGTGTGTGTGTTATCTCTGGTTACTGTATGCTGTCTGTAGACGTGAGAGCTGAGAGCAGTTACACTCCTCTGTGTCTTTCTTCTTCCTTCTTCCACGGTTTAGATACTGTATGTTTACCAGTAGAGCTTCATTATTTTTCTCAGCTGTTTATTACTTCAGCTCCTCTGCGTCTCTGATTAGAATATTTATAATATATAAATTCCAATACGTTGCAGTTTTTTTAATCCATCAAGCACAAATACTTTTTACTTATAATAATAATAATAATAATAATAATAATAATAATAATTATTATTATTATATACATATAAAATATACATACATATTTACCATTCTTCATTTAGTCTTTGAATGTTTTTGAAACACAAAAATATTGCAATGTGATTCTCTCATGAAATAAAATAAAATAAATAAAATAATAATTAAAAAAAAAAAAAAAAAAAAAAAAAAAAAAAAATATATATATATATATATATATATATATATATATATATATATATATATATATATATATATATATATATATATATATTTATTTTGTGTGACGGTGTGGTTTGGTTTACCCTGATGGACCCTGTCTAACATTAATAAATTCCTGGCTGTTCCTCCTCGACCTCAAACAGGTGCTGAGTATTGCTTATTAATATGCATTAGCTTATTAACATGTCAATTCTGATTGGCTGTTTTTTCGGCCTGGCCCACCTAAACCAGTATGGCACAATTCTCAGCTCTGAATGGTTTGCAGCATCTCGAACCCTCAGCCTCTGTCAACATCCTGCCCCGCAAACAGCAGATCACACCCATCTGCTCTGGACCGTTATCAGCCAGCTCTTCCTCGGATGCCAGATGGAGGGCAGTAGGTGAGGGAGTGTAGAGGTGAGGAGCTGCTCTCCAGTGTCACCCATATTCTCCTGAAGTCGGATTCACGTTTTACTGTTCCACCAGCTTGGATTGGGGCTTTCTCTAGAGGGCGGGGTTTATGTGAATGTTAGAGGTGCAAATATAACAAGCCAAGACTGTGATGTAACAGTTTTGGGGTTTTGGAATCGGCCTGTTTTCCAGCTCTGGCTTCCATCTGCTGAACCCTCATTATTCAGCTATGTCCAGATAAACACAGTTTGGTATTCTAAGGCCTCTTCAGCCGGTCCCGTTTCCTCACCGTGCGTCGCCATGCTCATGTTATCCAGACCTGGGTGCAGTCAGACTTTGAGATTTCCCACATGTGCACCGACCCTCTCTCCGATTACTGGAGAATGGAATGTATGGCCAGTCTTTTAGACTGATGCTACTCGGAGGCGCCTTGAGGGATGCCCTTCTGATGCCCTTCTGACCCTGTCTGGGTGTCTTTCTCAAGGTGCTGCAAAGGGTTCTTGCAAAGAGTCATGGAGAACCTTTTTACGCTCTGTAGAATTAAAGCTGACGTGACTTTAAGATGACATCACACATACCATCCCAACCCAACCAGACTGAGTCCACTGACTGTTAGGACAGTGGAGCTGTGGAGGACGGATGAGTAACGGCTCAGATAAAGAGCCCCCCAAACCAAACACTCCAACACACAGTCATAACACTCACACAGTGGAGACATCGCAGAGTGCTTCTCTGTCCGCAGCTCTCAGCTCAGGATCAGCTGTGCAGCGTCCTGAGACTGAGGGACGGGGCGGAGAGACGTAGGCTGGACACTTTTAGTGCTGGGAGAGTCTGTGCTGATTACAGGCTGTGTGAGGTAGAATGTGTGCCGACAGGTTTTCAGACAACTCCTCAGTAAAGTATAGCCTTGGGATCTTTCAAAAGCCGTGTTTATCCATAGAGCGGTGTGCTGAGACGGCTGATTCAGTCCAGGATAACCGTTTATCACACTGGTCTGATCTCCAGTCAGATCCTAAACATGAAGCATATATATCTACCTAAGCAGGGTTGACATCGCCGGGTATTTCTCTGATGCTAGGTTAGATGCGTTACTGCTTTATGGTCATTTAAAGATGCTATAGACAAGTATTTGTAGGTGAAAATGCTTTTTAAGGCATTTTTACCATAGAAAACTTTTTTGACAAAAGTATTTGGACACCTACTCATTCATTGTTTCTTTTGAAATCAAGGCTATTAAAAAAAATCGATCCTGCTTTCGTTGGAGTAACTGTCTCTACTTTCCAAGGAAGAAGGCTTTCTGCTAGATTTTGGTGGAGGAGCATTGCTGTGAGCATTTGATTGATTGCCTTCAGCAACAAAAGCTTTAGTAAGGTCAGGTGTTGGACGATGTTGGACGATGATCACCACCCCACCTCATCATCCCCAACTCCCCAACAGCAATCGGTGCAACTTAAAGAAGCTGAATGCATTCATGTCCACAAATATTTGGACATTTAGCTGTCCTCACTCTGTCGTCTCAGTGTGATTGTGGCTGGTTAGCTTTTTGCTTACATTCTCAGATTCTCACTGAAAGAAAATGAAACAATAAGCCGCTGCTTTTCCTTCTGATGTGAATTCAGCTCCGGTTTGATTCAGTTTAGACCAGTTTGTTTTTGCTGTACATCCCAGGAACTGCTGGACTTCACAATGATCCACCATCTCCTTTGAGAACTCTCTGGTCACTCCATCTACAGAAGCTGGAAGCCTTGGAGGAGTCATGGATGATCAGTTGTCGTTCTCAGCTCATGCTGCAGTTCTGACTCGGTCCTGCAGATTCCTCCTGTACAACATCCAGAGAATTCCACCCTTCCTCTCTAGAGAGTCGTCCAGGTGCTCAGATCTTCAGTGTCTAGTAAGACTTGACCACTGCAGCTCTCTTCTGGCTGGTCTTCCTCTGCGCATCATCAGGCCCCTGCAACTTATCCAGAACACAGCGGCACGGGTCGGGTCGTCTTCAACGTTTCTAAGTTCAGCCATGTTCAGCTCCTCCACTTCTGCTGCGTTCTCTCTTCACTGGCTTCCTGTAGCTGCTGCCCAGGTCATCAGATTCAGACCCCTGACTCTGGTCTACAAAGCCAAGACTGGACCAGCCAGCCCCTCCGTACTTGATGGCGATGGTCAAAAAAAGCAGATCTGCACCAATCTGCACCCTTCCAGCTTCAAGTACGGCTCGGCTCGACCCGCCATCCTTAAAGATCCACGGAAGAAGAGCGTCCAGACTTTTTACTGTCCTGCTCCGAAGTGGTGGAACGAACTTCCCCTGGGTGTCCTCAAACCCAGACTGAAGACCCTCCTCTTCTGAGAGTACTCAGGTGAAGAGAAGAGTACTATGGTCTCCATGTTGACTTGTGTTTAGTAGAGTCTAAGATTAGAGGAGCTTTGAATTCTAGTCTATTTAAACTAGCTGAGGTTTTTCTTGAGTAAACAGTGAAGCACTTTTGTGAAGCACTTCTGGAGAAGAGCGTCTGCTGGATGCCGTAAATGTAAATGTAAATGTAAATGAGCTAGCAGAGTCTGGAGGTGCTGTCCAGTATCAACACCACCATATGCTGCGGGGCCAATGGGCCAATGTAATGTAGTGTCCGTAGTCTTGCCCAAGGACTCTAATTGGTGTAGCGCAGCATAGTCACCCAGACCAGGAATCGAACCCCAGTCTCCCACATGGTGTGGTAGCTCACTGGCAGGTAGTGGTGTTACCTGTATGCTCTCATGACTCCCTAAGAGCGAGATCAAGCCTTTCTTTGTAACTCTATACGAGCGCCACATGCACACACATGCTATTCATGAACTTTAAGACCCTGCGTTGGGCGAGTGTGTGCTGGGCTGGTGCTGCGGCTTGGCTGTTGGTTTTTCCGATCCCCAAATTACCATAATTTCCCAAAGCCATGGAGTTCACAGCGTGTGTGTGTTTGTGTGTGTGAGGAGCTTAGAGCAGTTTAGCATGACTGCCACCACCTTCTGGATCTGTGTGCAGTCGCTGACCTTTTAAAATGCTGGTGCTTTAATCAGTGTGTGGTGTTTAGTGTTGGGAAGTCCATTCGGACCCTCTCTGCAGTCGTCCGTCTCGCTGAATGATGTGACTGCTGAGAGCGTCTGTGTTTTGGTGTTTGGGTAAGCGCTGACCGGAGGGACAGCTGAAGCGAGAAAGAGGGGTTTAGGCTGCGTAATGGAAAGGCTTACAGTGGGAGGAGAGGTGAAGTGTGGGCCAGCCAACAGAAAAGGAGCAGCTGGACGGAGAACGAAGATCAAAAGGAGCATCGAAATAACAGAATTGGAGCGATTTCAATTCATCTGTCTGATCTCAGCTTTCAAGGTGGCGACAAATAAAAGCAGCATTAAGTTCAGAGAGGGTTCTGTGGACGTCCGGATCCGGGGGTTTTGCACTAGATCCAATTCTGAGCACCTTAAAGCTGAGTTCTCACTGGAGCGGTCAAGCCATAATATTAAGACCACCTGCCTAATATTGCGTAGGTCCCCCTCGGGCCATCAGAATAGCTCTGATCTGTCGGGCCGTGGACTCCATCAGGCCTCTGAAGTGGTGTTGTGATATCTTACCCTCAAGACTAATATTAGCAGCAGATCCTGGAGGCCTCGAGGCCTTGAGCATGGGTGCTGAGACATGGCCTGCCCTGTCCTGAAGCTCCTTTGGTAGATATTGACCATGGCATATCAGGAACACCCTATAAGACCTGCTTGCTGATGCTTTGGAGATGTTCTGAGTGACCCTGGTCTGACAGTAGCTTTTGTGGTTTGTCTTATGGGCCACTTTTTACCGCTACATCCCTAATTACAGTACGTGTGTAGCGCTACGACTGCAGGGGTGAGCTAGAAGCCCTCCTTCGCTCTGCAGGCCTGATTGGCTCGGCACTAGGCCGCAGTGGAAAAGCTCGTCGCTCCTCTTCCGCCCACAGCCGCTGCCCTGTCGAGCGAGCTGGGCTTTCGTTCCAGTGAAGTGTGTCCACTCAGTAGACTCTTTTGATGAGGTTAGCGATGCGCCGGCCCGTGTGATTGCTCAGACACAAGGTCTGCGTGTACAGCGCTGAGGAATAGCAGCCAGCGCTTTGAGGAGCTGCCAGTGTAGAGGAGGACCCCTGCAGGCTCTCTCGGGGTTTTCCATTCCAGCGTTAATATCTCCACATCATCTCAGGCTGCCTTACTGTTCACAAACCTTACAATGTTTAGACTCCCTGTTAACTAAATAGTGACCTCACTATTCATTGGAACTGGGAGGCGAATTTCCAAATGTTTGTGGACACCCCTTCTAATGAATGCCTTCAGATACTTTAAGTTGCACCCACCGCTGTCTATGCTGCCTAGGGATATAAAGCCCCCCAGCATGAAGCTGTGGAGCAGTGGAAGAACTGTGTTCTCTGGAATGATGGATGGTGGAGCTCCATCTGATTATTTATTAAATTTTTTTGGATGGGATGAGTGGGATAAGGTGGGGTGGTGATCATCTGAATGCAATCAAATCCTCACAGCAATGATCCAATGCTCCAAAATCTAGTAGAAAGCCTTCTTCCTGGACAGTAGAGACAGTTCCTCCAACAAAACCAGGATCAACTCTTTTTAATGCACTTGATTTCAGAAGAACTAGTGAGTGAGCAGGTGTCCAAATACTTTTGTCCACATCGTTTATTACACACACTATAAATGTGACGTTCAGGACTGATATATATTTAGCTTTTTAGCTTCATTTAAACACTGGTCTATTGCTTGGGATTAATTGCCACCTAAATTATGACATAACATTAAAACCACTGCCAAGTGGGATGCCAAGTCATGGGGTGGGCTCTACATATTAGGCAGCAGGTGAACCGTGAGTCAGTACTTGAAGGTGTTGGGCGAGTGTAAGAACCGAACTGTGATGTTTTAGACAATGACCGGGTCAGGTCTTGCGAGGTGTTCCTGGTCTGCAGTGGTCAGTACCTACGAAAAAAGGGCTCCAAGGACAGGACAACCAGTGTCCCGGCAACAAGGTCATGGGCACCCAGGGCTCATTAACGCAGGGTGGTGTCTTTATCTGGGTGGTGTTACGTTCCTTGTGTCGAACTTTCCGGGTTCTATGCAGGATGTCTGTTAACCAGCTGTTTTTCTCTTTGTCCCTTACAGCCTGCCTGTTTCGCTACAACGCCCTCTCTTTAGTCTACCTTCTCTACCTGCTGCTGTTGCCATGGTTTCTCTGGCCCAACAAACACACGCTGCGAGGTAAGCAGGCACCTTAATGCACCCTTTCACTCATTCCTTCCTCCTCCACCTCCACCTCCACCTCCAAATGAAAGGGTAAGGAAATGGCCTAACAATGAAGAGTCAGTGAATAGGGGTCATCTCTGGCCTGTGTCCTGAACACACATGCCCTTTAAATAGCCGTATCTCACATTCCTGTGTATCATTCCTGTGTATGTGTAATCAGCCATAACATTAAAACCACCGACTGGTGAAGTGAGTATCATAGACAGTATGCAGTGGTCAGCGCCTAGACAAAGGGTCAGCACCAGGGTCATTGATGCTTATGCAGGCCTCACCTCACAAACTACAGGAGACCCTCCGAGGAGGGTCTGCTGTGATGCAGAAGAGGTCTCGAGGTGTCTGTTTTGGTAGCACGAGAGGGATTCCTACTGGCATCCTCACCAAGGCTGGAGCTCCGGGGCAGGGGAGCAGCCATTGGCAGGGTGGGTGTTCAGAGAAGCACCGTTGACCGATGGGTCGAGCTGCCTCTCTGTCTCTTACCCCAGCAGCAGGTGATACTCCTACAGAGCCGCCTCCTATTTTAAACAGCTACACACGATATGAGTGGATGTGTCGGCAGTGTGCATTTGATGGCAGGTATTCAAGGCCTGCGCGGGACCGGCTTTAACTGGCTGTTGAAAAGAGGGCGACGGCTCGTGTTTGCGCTAAAGCGTCAAGGTTGCGGCTAAGAGTCAGTCATGCGTTACACAGATTTGCCATTTTTACAAAGGGGACTGCAAATAGGGATCGGCCTTGAAACACCTGTAGCATGGAAAACCTTTTTTTTTAGTACATACGCTATAGGGACAAAAGTATTGGGACACCTGCTCATTTATTGCTTCTTCTGAAATCAAGTGTATTAGAAATGTTTCTCCTGCTTTTGTTGGAGTAACTGTCTCTACTGTCCAGGAGAAGAAGAAGAAAGCTTTCTGTTGGATTTTGGAGGAGGAGCATTGCTGTGAGAATTTGGTTGCATTCAGTGACCAGAGCGTGATGAGTGGGGCTCACCCCCAACTCATCCATCATTCCAGAGAATGTACAGCACAGTTCTTCCACTGCTGCACAGTTCAATGCTGGGGGGCTTTATATACCCCTCTAGCCCACATCTGGCATTAGGCATGGCTGTTTATCTTCTCCAGAGAGTCCTATTCTATTGGCAGTACGTTTCTGCAGGCATCTGTGTGTGTGTGTGTGTGTGTGTGTGTGTGTGTGTGTGTGTGTGTGTGTGTGTGTGTGTGCGCATTTGCACGTCTGTGTCAGCAATGTGTGCAACTTTAAGTAGCTGAATGCATTCATTAGTAGGGGTGTCCATAAATATTTGGACATATAGGGTACATCCAGCTATTCCGGCTACAGCAGCATAGCTTCGCCCAGTCATATTACATTATTATGGGAGTTTCATAATCAGATTGGGCACTCTACAGGACAGGCAATCTGAGCAGATTTCATTTGCATATCTTAAAGGCACAGTATGTAAATAAAAAAGTGGTTAATTGTAAGGCATAAGAACAGGCTGGAAAGTGTGTTTAATGATTGATTGTAGTACAAAATAAACAGGAAACAAACAGGAAAGATACAAAACAAATGTAGGAAATGGGCCTTTTAATGCTGGAATGATTCAAACTCAAATCGGTGGTGATACAGAAATACAGCGCCATAATTAATAATTCAGTTCTCACAATGTCATGTTTCAGCTCCAGAAGGAAATGATGCATTGTGTAGCCGTTTGTTTTTAAGCTAGTCTTAAGAAGTGAATCAGTTATGCCCTTAAGACAGAAATCTGTAGGAAGTGAAACTAAGAACAGGCTTCTTCTGTAAAGGAAATGGCATTTTAACCACATCTTTGTCGTCACTGCGGACCAGCTTGTTACACCAGGCAGTTTCAGGGTAATGCTGCTGGCTATTATTGTGCCAACCTCAACTTCAAGATTCAATAGTTTAATGTCATGAGCACAGCAGAACAAGTATATATGTATGTATATGTAAATGTATATATGTATATATGTGTGTATGTATGTATGTATGTATGTATGTGTATATATATATATATATATATGTGTGTGTGTGTGTGTGTGTGTGTGTGTGTGTGTGTATATGTATGTGTATATGTATGTGTGTATGTATGTGTGTATGTATGTATGTATGTATGTATGTATGTATATATATATATATATGTGTGTGTATGTGTGTATGTGTGTGTGTGTGTGTGTGTGTGTGTGTGTATATGTATGTGTATATGTATGTGTGTATGTATGTGTGTATGTGTATGTGTGTGTGTGTGTGTGTATGTATGTATACATACAGACTAAGGTAACGCTAAGTAAAAGAAAAACACTACATAATGAAACTTATGGATGCCTATGCAAGTTCTTCAGAATCTCTTTATTGCTGACACAGATGTGCAAATGCACACACACAGCTTGTCTAGTGTCTGTAGAGAGGTTTTGGCACCATGCTGCCTAATAATGCCAGGCGTGGACTACAGGGGTATAAAGCCCCCCAGCATTGAGCCCCAGCCCTCTCTGGAATGATGGTGGTGGAGCTTCGTCCAGTACTTTCGGGATGGATGAGCTGAGGAGTTAGGGTGGATTAGATGGAGTGGAGATCATCCAACATCCTCACAACCTCACTAACGAGGTTAATCGAACTGGGTCAGAACATCTCCAAAACATCAGGCAGGTCTTGGGGGGGGGGTCCCCGGTATGCAGTGGTCAGAACCTTCCAAAAGTGCCCCATGCGGTAGTTTTAGATGGGATGGACAGTAGAGACAGTTAAGAAGTGCAAGCAGAGCTCATATAAGAGCTACTGTGGCACAGATTCCTGCAGCCCATTCCGACGCTTAACGGGTCAGAACCTTTTGCAGCATTAGGGGGATCTACGCGATATCAGGCAGGTGGTTCTGATGTTATTGCTGGTCTTTGCAGCTTAGAAGGCTTGGGAAAAAGTGAGCGTGGGTCATGAGTCTCTTCTGTTAGGCCGATGACATGAACCGATGCAGGGTCTGGGTGGGGTTGGCATATAAACTATTGCTTAAACTGTTGCTTGTGTTGCTCGCACTGCCCCATTGTGCGGTTTCTTTCCATTCAGATAGCCCCCCCCCCCTGCTTGTCAAGCCAATGCAAAGTTTCCAGGAAACTCATGAGAAACGTTTCATAATCTCTTCCAGACGGGTCGGCAGTATGTTGTGGTTTCCAGAGAACGCTTTACATTAGGCTAGTCCTGCTAGTACCCCAGACTTTGGACACAGCCATGTTAAGAAGTACACTACATGTCCAAATGTTTGTGGACACCCCTTCTGATGAATGCATTCTGCTACTTTAAATTGCACCCCTTACCCATAAATATATATATATATATACACACACACACACGTAGCTTGTCTAGTCCCTGTAGAGAAGTTTTGCCAACCTATTGGCAACCTATAATGCCAGATGTGGGCTAGTAGAGGGGTATAAAGCCCCCCAGCATTGAGGAGCTGTGGAGCAGTGGAAGAACTGTGTTCTCCGGAATGATGGTTGGTGCTCCAAAGAGTTGGGGGGGATTAGGTGGAATGGAGATCATCCAACATTCTCACAACCTCACTAACACTCTTGTCGCTGAATGCAATCAATCAAATACTCACAGCAATGCTCCTCCAAAAATCTAGCCTAGTAGAAAGCCCTTCTTCTTCTTCCTGTATGGTAGAGGCGGTCACTCCAATAAAAGCAGGATCAACTCTTTTTAATGCCCTTGATTTTGGATTGCGAAATGAGTGCGAATGAGCAGGTGTCCCAATACTTTTGTCCGTATGTAGTGCACAGTCTGTTTCAGATGTGCAGTGCTGTTGCCAGCAAGTGCCTGTAATAAAGTGGCTAAATGTGGTCTGGAGTCGCGCCACCGAGAGGTTCAGCTCTTAGTTTGGGCTCTGCTGTATCTGCTTTAGCTTCTCGGAGAGCCCGAGGAGTTTGATTCCCAAGTAAATATTGACTCGATTTAGAAAGACAAATCCTCGGACCGGTGTCTAATCAAATGCTAATAAACACTGGATGTGATTTCAGATGTGGAAGCGAATATTTTCCACATCCTGCAGCCATTAACTACGGCTGTGGTCACGGTTCGAGCAGGGAATTAAGCAGGGACTGCCTGAAACTAATGAGGATTAGACTGGTCTCTCTCTCTGTGTGTGTGTGTGTGTGTGTGTGTGTGTGTGTGTGTGTGTGTGTGTATATAATATATATAAAGTATGTGTATCTATCTATCTCTCTCTCTCTCTCTTTCTCTCTCTATATATATATCTATATCTATATATATATATATATATATATACACATACACACACACTTATATTCATATTTATATATATATATATATATATATATATATATATATATATATGTACACATTTATATTCATATTAATTTTATATTTCATATATATCCCTATTATATATATATTTAATATAAAATTAATATGAATATAAATGTGTGTGTGTGTATATATGTGTGTGTATACATACATACATACATACATACATACATATACACACACATTTATATTCATATTATATATATATGTATGTGTACACATTTATATTCATATTACATTCATATTCATTATATATATACACACACACACACACACACACACACACACATTCACACACTGCTGCGTATGCCTGTCCCCATTGTGTTGTTTGTCCACTATATCAACTCTTTCAGTCAGCAAGGATACAATGAAGCTTATCGGTTCCTGGCCTTTGCGATTAGATCCCAGCGTGAATCAGGACCCGCTCTGCCTCTTCCTGCTCACCAAGAAAACACTGTGTGTGAGGAAACACACCAAAATATATAACCCTGAAGGGGAAAGCCTCGTTAGCTTGCGGTAATCACTTACTATAGCGTCGGGCTGCCTGGGTTACTCCGTCAGGCTCTGTTGAAGCTGAAGCAACACAATGATCTTAAAACAGCAGCCGCAGAATCCTGTAGATGCTCCACTGTCTGCATTAGCTGGTGTGTGTGTACGTCTTCAGCATGTGATGTGTTTATTATTTTCTTATTGGCACTACCATGGCTCGTGACCGCCCTGCAGTAGCGTGTGGAATACAGGCAGCAATTATGCATCCCACTGCCTCTTTATTGCCTGAAAGTGTTAGTCAGTCTGAACGCTGATTGTAAAAGCTGAGTGTGAGTGTTGTGTTTAGGCGGAGGGAAAGAGGGAGGGCCATGGGGGGGGGGGTTTATACAGTGTGGATATATATACGTTTAAGCCGTGTGGAGGATTTGCTGGCACGGAGAGAATTCCCTGTTGGAAAATCCCTTCATCTGCCAGCCAGCGCCAACTGAGAGCTGACAGAGAACAGTATTAACAGTTTTAATGAGAACCATCTTGCTTGTTCCCGCTATGGATTAGCCGTCCTGGAAAAGGCCAGTATAAGCAGATGTGTGCCGTCAGGAGCTCGGAAAGTGAAGGGGAGCTTCAGGGAATGTCAAGCTGCCCAGTTTCACGAGTGTTTTGGACGTTCCCTGATGATCCCGACTCTGTACCCCCGGCCAGGGATGAATCTGGGTCAGATTAAGTCATGGCCAGAGTTTTCTCATTGGAGAAGGAGGAGGAGGAGGAGCTGGAACTGACCTACTTTAACCTTTTTATTGGAAGAAGCAATAAATGTTTCTGTGTTCTCGTACAGGGCTGCAGCGGATCATCAGAGAGTTTGATTGGTCATCAATTGGTTTCTGAGATTAAAGAAATAATACATTGCAATTTTAGTTTATAAAATACTTTAAAATGATCTTGTAGTACGTAATACACAACAGGATCTGTAGTGGGCGCTATAAAATGCTGCATAATGTTCAGTTGATACACACGATTATTTTGACAGACTGTAATACACTACAGGAAGTGTAGAGGGCCCTCTATAATGCTCTATAATGTTCATATGATCCCCATTTGTCATTCTGACAGACTGTAACACACTACAGGAAGCGTAGGGGGCGCTCTATAACGCTCTGTAATGTTAATATGATCCACACGCTCATTCTGACAGACTGTAATACACTACAGGAAGTGTAGGGGGCGCTCTATAATGCTCTATAATGTTCATATGATCCACAAGCTCATTCTGACAGACTGTAATACACTACAGGAAGCGTAGGGGGCGCTCTATAACGCTCTGTAATGTTAATATGATCCACACGCTCATTCTGACAGACTGTAATACACTACAGGAAGTGTAGGGGGCGCTCTATAACGCTCTGTAATGTTAATATGATCCACACGCTCATTCTGACAGACTGTAATACACTACAGGAAGCGTAGGGGGGGCTCTATAATGCTCTATAATGTTCATATTATCCATACGCTCATTCTGACAGACTGTAATACACTACAGGAAGTGTAGGGGGCTCTCTATAACGCTCTGTAATGTTAATATGATCCACACGCTCATTCTGACAGACTGTAATACACTACAGGAAGCATAGGGGGGGCTCTATAATGCTCTATAATGTTCATATTATCCATACGCTCATTCTGACAGACTGTAATACACTACAGGAAGCATAGGGGGGGCTCTATAATGCTCTATAATGTTCATATTATCCATACGCTCATTCTGACAGACTGTAATACACTACAGGAAGTGTAGGGGGCTCTCTATAACGCTCTGTAATGTTAATATGATCCACACGCTCATTCTGACAGACTGTAATACACTACAGGAAGCATAGGGGGGGCTCTATAACGCTCTATAATGTTAATATGATCCACACGCTCATTCTGACAGACTGTAATACACTACAGGAAGCATAGGGGGGGCTCTATAATGCTCTATAATGTTCATATACTCCACTGTGTGAGTGTGTGAGTGTGTGAGTGTGTGTGTCATCCCTTTTTCAAAATGATTTGTGTGTGGTTTCTAAATCCCCCATACAGTCACACTACACTGCAACACAGAGCCCCTGATAAGTATAAGACGAAATAGGGTGTGTGTGTGTGTGTGTGTGTGTGTGTGTGTGTGTGTGTGTGTGTGTGTGTGTGTGTGTGTGTTATACTACTCGTCAACTGTTCCATTCACTGATGATTGGAGAATTTATTCTGAGTCTTATTTAGGTTAATACTCTGAGGTGGTGAGTCAGATCTGTGTGTGTGTGTGTGTGTGTGAAGTGCTGAGGAACTTCTAGAACTTCACTCTGACAGATTTCAGTTGATTGCTTACTTGGTACTATGGTGTTGCTAATGGGTTTGTAGGTGGTTGCTGTGGTGTCCCAGGTGGTTGCTAGGGCAGTTGCTATGGTATTTCAGGTGGTTGATAAGTGGGTACTACGATGTTTTTAATGTCTTCATAGGTGGTTGCTGTTGTATCCCAGGTGTTTGCCAGGGCGGTTGCTAAGGTATTTCTAGGTGGTTGCTAAATTTGTACTATGGTGTTGCTAAAGGGTTTGTAGGTGGTTGCTATAGGGTTCCAGGTGGTTGCTGTGGAAGTTGCTATGGTATTTCAAGGGGTTGCTAGGGTGGTTGCTATGGTATTTCAGGGGGTTGCTAGGGTAGTTGCTTAGGTATTTTAGGTGGTTGATCTGACATTTATGGTATTTCAGATGATTGATTAGTTGGTTCTATGGTGTTGCCAATGGGTTTGTAGGTGGTTGCTTTGGCCGTTGCTGTGGTATTTCAGGTGGTTTCTAAGAGGGTACTGTAATGTTGCTGATGTGTTCTTAGGTGGTTGCAAAGGTATCTCAGGTGGTTGCTAGGACAGTTGCTGTGGTATTTCAGGTGGTTGCTAAGTGGGTACTATAATGTTGCTAATATGTTGTTAGGTGGTTGCAAAGGTATCTCAGGTGGTTGCTAGGGCAGTTGCTGTGGTATTTCAGGTGGTTGCTAAGTGGGTACTATAATGTTGCTAATATGTTGTTAGGTGGTTGCAAAAGTTTCATAGGTGGTTGCTTTGGCAGTTGCTATGGTATTTCAGGTGGTTTCACGAGGCAGGGTGCTCAATGTACCATAATATCAACCTAGTGTTCACCATCAGCTTTTCACCATGCTTGTCTCCAATGTGCCTTCCCTTAGGGTGGTTGCTAAGGTATTTCAGGTTGTTGCTCTGACAGTTATGGTATTTAAGATGATTGATTAGTTGTTTCTATGGTGTTGCCAATGGGTTTGTAGGTGGTTGCTTTAGCCGTTGCTGTGGTATAGCAGGTGGTTGCTAAGTGGGTGCTATTATGTTGCTGATGTGTTCTTAGGTGGTTTCAGTGGTATTTTAGGTGGTTTCATGAGGCAGGGTGCTCAGTGTACCATAATATCAGCCTAGTGTTCACAATCACCCCCCGACACCTGCTGTGCAGAACATCCTCATATCCTGATTTTTAAAACCGGAAGAGACCAGCATTACTGACCGGCGAGACGCGGTCAGTAATGATTAATGCGGTTGGTGTTGAGGGAAATGCTCAGCACATCTGTCCTCGACTCCCCAAGAGTGAGCTGTCCAGACGAGCAGAGACTGGACTGCTCTCGGTTTACTGTCTCGGACTGGTGGTCTCGGATGTTTGGAGAAAGTCGTCAGAGTGAACAGGGCGGTTGTGTCTTGTCGGATGATGAGGGAAACAGTTATTCCGTTTAATAGCCCACATTTCGGAGCTCTCCAGGGTCTGTGGGCTCGTAATTTCTCCCTGTTTTTCATGAAGCGTTGAGAGAACACATGGAGCTTTTAGAGTCATCAGGCCATCCGCCCTTTGTTCCCTGATGTCACCGACGCCCTGTGTGAGGAAACCGTGATGTACAGCAGAAGCAAACGACGTGGTGAAATAAAGTGTATGTAAATGTGTATGGATATGATATATGTCCAAATGTTTGTGGACACCTCTTCCAATAAATGCATTCAGCTACTTTAAGTTGCACTGATTGCTGACACAGATGTGCAATTACACACACACACACACACAGCTTGTCTAGTCCTTGCTGAGAAGAAATGGCAATAGAATAGGACTCACATGAACCTATTGGCACCATGCTGTCTAATCCCAGGCGTGGGCTAGAGGGGTATAAAGCCCCCCAGCATTGAGGAGCTGTGGAGCAGTGGAAGTGGAACTGTGCCCCCTGGAATGATGCTGACAGAGCTCCATCTAAAACTTTTGGGATGAGTTGGGGATGATGAGGTGGGGTGGTGGTCATCATTATCCAACAACCTCACTAACGCTCTTGTTGCTGAATGCAATCAAATCCTCACAGCAATGCTCTTTTAAAGTCTTTTAGAAAGCCTTCTTCCCTGGACAGTAGAGAGATTTCCTCCAGCAAATGCAGGATAAACTCTTTTTAATCCCTTTGATTACAGAAGAAACCATGAACGAGCAGGTGTCCAAATACTTTTGTCAAAATGGTGTCTTTTATATAAAGGTAGTTGAAGTTTGAGGTATCGACATTAAAAGTCTCGCTGCTGCAGTGGCAGTGTCCCTTTCTGTGTGCTGAAGACGAGCATTAGGGCTGTTAATGGAATTAGTGGGCCGGAGATTGCTCAGCGACCCACCCACAAATTTCTCTGATGGGCAGTAAGCTCAGCACTCTCTGCAGGAGTACTGCAGGAAACAGATACAGGCCTATTTTCACAGATTATTGCGCAAAGCCGGAGCTTCGCCCCCTTTGTTCCCATCTGCTGGTATGTGAAAAGGCTGAGATCTTTCTCGGAGTTACTGTGGGACTGGAGGAAAGTTCCGGAAAGACTATGCAATCCCCTCGGGTCCATCTGCTGCGTGCCCTCTCCTCCGGACTGGAAGCAGGATGTTGCGTGGCTCTGTTATTTTAGAGAAAGCTACTTAGGAACGCCAGCGCAGACATCCAGATCTGTGGGAAGGTTTGATCTTCTCAGAGGAACGTGCAGAAGATCAGTCCCCAAAAAACACCACAGTGGGATAATGTTTCTTCACTGTCCCTCAAAGAGTTGCAGCCATTAGTCAAGTCACGTCAAGTCTGATTTATTTGTATAGCTTTAACAACTGTTGTCGTCACAAAGCAGCTTTACATAATTAGTAATTAATAAAAGACAGAGATAAAAAAGAAATAACGTAAGACATAAAGGATCAAAGACCCCCAGTGAGCCCCAACGCGACAGTGGCAAGGAGAACCTCCCTCAGAGCTGGAGGAAGAAACCTTGTGAGGAACCAAGACTCACAAGGGGGACCCGACCCGTCCTCCTCTGATCAGAACTATTTATTAATTATTGATAAAAATTACCAAACCATCTAAACTGTTGAACTGCTCTGATCATAATCATAATATAATAATCATGTTGTAGTAGAACTTAATATAGTCATGGCAGTGATGGTCAGAGTAATGATAGTTAATAGTGGTGATATTAACAGTGGCAGATTAAGAGTCCATTTAGGTTTTAACATGGTCATTAATCAGGTAGCAGTGGTAGGAGGGTGTGCAGCTGGTCTGGCATGGGTGGTGGTGGGGGCGGGGCCTGCTGGTTGTACTGGTAGGTGGCAGCTGGTCTGACAACATTGATCAGTCATCAGCACTGTAAATAACAGACACACACTTTAAACACAACGTCAGCACACAAGCAACCCAACAATAAATGTGATTTATATTTTACATATCTGATATGAATTAACCAGGAATTCAGGATCTACTATCAAAAATCCAGGATCCACTATGAATTATGTGGTAAATACTATAATTTTTTCAGTCTCTGCTGTTAATGACCTAATAACCGCTATGGATAATTTGGTATGCACTATGAATTATTTAGAATCTATCATGTATGATTCAGTTTCTATTAAATATCTAGTATGAATTATTGTGTATATACTATTACCCAGTATCCACTATGAATTATTCACTAACTACTACAACATAGTAAATAACATGAATGATTTCAGTATCTATTAATATCCAATATTATTAATTATAGTATGCTTAACTAGAAAGTATTCAGGATCCAGAAGAAATTATTTTATACATTATTCAGTAGGAGCTTCTATACTTTATTCAGTATCTACTATGGATGATTCAGTATCCACTTTGAATCATTTAGAATCTATTGTGAATCGTTCAGGATCCAATTTGAATCATTCAGTATCTATAAAACATCCAATATGAATCATTCAGTATATTACAATTACTATCAGCATCCAGTATGAATTATTCAGTAACTACTATAAAATATTTAGTAAATACTATTAATGATCCAGTAACCACTATGAATGATTCATTAGATATGAAATATCCTGTATGAATTATTCAGTATATACTATTAAACAATGTTAATAGATAGAATAAACAATTAAACTTCTTTAACTAAATTAACTAAATTATTCAAGATTCAGTATAAATTATTCTGGACAACTATAAATTATTCAGTATCCACTATGAATTATTCAGTAACTCCTGTGAGTCAGTAATCTGTAAAGTTTACTAAATGTTTACTTTACTGTAAAGTTATTTCAAAATGGGTGATCATATTTTTTAATGTGAATCATATTTCAATATTAATGGGATATTGATGGCTATTATTGACTGTAACTTGTTAAGCTATTGATTTTATGCTCCATTGAATATCTCAAGAGTGAAGTTCTTTAGGAAGAAGGACTTTGCGGTCTTGTGAGGTGGCGAAGTCAGAGCAACAGGTCCACTGGTCAGTTATTTTCCTTAAGTTTAAGGATTAGTCCTGGATCGGGAGAAAAAAGGTCCCGAAGTAAAAAGAAGCCCCATAGCTGTGAGTCACAGTCCCACCGGACTCGGCTGCAGGGTGGCCAGTGGCAGAGCAGGCTTGTCCTGATGCTGTGTGCACGTTACGTTTTTTTTTTTAGCTGTAAGCCCTGTATTTACCTGAAACCCCATACCTCACCCAATGGACGTGAGTGTGTGTGTGTGAGTGTGTGTGAGTGTGTGTGAGTGTGTGTGAGTGTGTGTGAGTGTGTGTGTGTGTGTGTGTGTGTGAGTGTGTGTGAGTGTGTGAGTGTGTGAGTGTGTGTGAGTGTGTGTGAGTGTGTGTGAGTGTGTGTGAGTGTGAGTGTGTGTGAGTGTGTGTGTGTGAGTGTGTGTGAGAGTGTGTGAGTGTGTGTGAGTGTGTGTGAGTGTGAGTGTGTGTGAGTGTGTGTGTGTGTGAGTGTGTGTGAGTGTGTGTGAGTGTGTGTGAGTGTGTGTGAGTGTGTGTGTGTGTGAGTGTGTGTGAGTGTGTGTGAGTGTGTGTGAGTGTGTGTGTGTCAGCGACAGGGGGGGGGATACCCTCCACACCGGTGTTGCCCCTGGAAAAACAAACAACCTTCGTGGAGCTTGTTTTCACGGCCTGCTGAATTAAAGCTACTCCGGTTATTTAACGCAGTTTTATACAGGTTTTTTTTCCTGTTTCCTGATTTAACTCATAAAAGAGAACATCTGAATTTACTCGCATGACTAAACCTGTAAGGATCAGGGCAGTGACTGCCTTTAACCCCTTCAAACCAGAACCACGTTATTTAGTTTCTAACCTTAAGGCTTATTTCTCAGAAACTGCTATGAATTTTAATTATTTTATGAATAGTTTTATAAATTTTGAGTAATTAATTTTTTTCAGTATCCATTATGAATTATCCAGTACCTTCTATAAATTCTACAGTATTTTCTACTTCTACTTATTTTCTAAGTATCTATTAACTACTATGAATCATTCAGTATCTACTATGCCTTACCCAGTATCCATTATGAATTACGTTCAGTAGCTACTGTGAATTATTTAAATAGCATACATTATTGAATAAGCTCTATAATTATACAGTGTCAACTACTATCTATTCAGTCTATTAATTTAATCAGTAACCACTATGAATTGTGCAGTAACCGCCATGAATTATTCAGTAACTAAGTATTCTCTAAGAATCATTTAGAAACTACTTACTACTTTATTGTTAACTCTCCACCAAGAATAATATGGTAAGTACTATGATTAACCCGGTATCCGCTATGAATTACTTCATAGTATCTTTTAGAAATGATTCAGGACCCACTATGAATTACTCAGAATTACTTACCGCTATGAATTATTCAGTACTTATTGTTTAGCGAATAGCATACATTATTCAGTACGCTCTGTAATTATACAGTATTAACTACAATCTATGAATTGTGAGTGTATCCATTATGAATTAGCTGCTGTAATTTATGTGCAATGTGAGCTCTGTAGTAATGAGAGTGAATAAATGAAGGTGAACCCATATACAGCCCCGTATAGGCATGAAATCAGATCATCCTTCATGATTTGATGCTGAGGGACAGTTGTTTTAACCTCAGAAATCCTTCATCCTCATATCACAGTGATACTCCAGCCTAGGAAGTGTGTGTGTGTGTCCGTGTGTAGCTGGTCTAGCTATGGGTGTCCCATGGAGCTGCAGTGGCCACTACATAAACCCCACCGCCCTTCTCAGCGTGGTGGGTTGTTATTCTTTCCACAGGATCAGGGCAGTGTTCTGTTACCCTTAGAGGGGGTGCACTGAAGTGCAGTGATGTCAGGTGCAGCCCCGCCGCATGTCGTGTTAACCCAGTTATAGACACTAATAGAAACACCCAGGGCATCAGAGCCCTCTCCAGATTTCTGATTCTCACTGCAGGCGCATCTGTCTGACTGTGCATCAGGCGATACACTAAATGGACGAAAGTATTGGGACACCTGCTCATTCACTGTTAGTAATAGTTTCTTCTGCTTCTGTCCAGTCCTATTCTATTGGCAGTACTTCTTTTCTACAGGGACCAGACAAGCTGTATGTGTATGTGTGTGTGTGTGTGCATTTGCACATCTGTGTCAGCAATGGGTGCAACTTAAAATAGCTGATTGGATTCACAGGCCTACCTCACGTGTCTGGCATGTCGCTGTTGATCTTTCCACAGGCAGGGATGGAGGCCTGATGAAGTGATGGCTGATAAATGAATCTCGGCCACACCTGGTCAGAATACACACTCTGAGATGACTCACTTGCTTACAGTTCAGCTCAGGGAGGAGAACGTCTGCTCATCACGAATGATCACGGGCGCCCGCGGCCGTTTACGCTTGGCTTAGCCTGCAGACGCCAATCGAAAGACCCGTCCAGGACTGTCTCCGCTCGGGCCTGTAAAAGCTTTATTTTACTGTTGTTAATTTTATGAGCTCGGTGGAATGTGTTACTGCCTTCCCTCTCGTCTCTTAAAATAGGATCCTACCACTGCGGACCAGAGGCCGGGGCGCGCTGTTAATTACACCACTGGTGTGCAGTTGGGCTGGAAGGCCACTATATGGGGCAGCAGGGGCAAAATTAGTGGGCGTTTATTTGAAGTGTAAAAATAGCTTGTTTATGTCCTTGTTTGGTTGCTTTTTTAAGTAAATTGGGAGGAAAGAGAAGCTGTAAGTTTTGTCTGACTGTAACTGAAAGTCAAAGGGGTAGGTCAAAGGTCAAGGTCAAAGGGGTACTTCCACTATGACCCAGGGGTCGTGAGTCGAATTCTGAGCAATGCCGCTTTGCCATCAGCGACCGGAGTCGGAAAGAGCACAATTAGTTGTGCTTATCGTTTCTGGCTGGGTAGATGGCGCTATCTCCTGTCATCACTCTTAAAGCGATGTTGGCCGGTGTCAGCAGTCAGCAGGTCTCCAGCAGCTGTTCTGAAAGGGGCGGTGTCTGGCTTCATAGGTATCGGAGGAGACGTGTGTTAAGTCCTTGCCCTTCTAGCGTCGGGAGCATTGCTAGTGCTAGGGGGAGCTATGAATGGGTTATGAGTTAATTGGCAGCATTAAATTGAGAGAAAAGGGGACATTTTATTATTATTTTTTTTATTATTTTACATTTTGAAACTGATACCAGTTTTTAATAAGGCAAAAAAATTCAGTAACCAATAATAGTAACTGGTATAATTCAATATGGTAAAATTTTGTTACCGAATTTACCCTGTGAAGGACTGGGGCCCTGTTCAATGGTATTCTTGCCTTGTGCACAATGGCCCATATCCACCCTGACCCTGAGCAGGAAGAAGTGGCTAAGAAGATGGATGGATGCATGGATTGACTAAGCTCTTAATAGTTTAAGGGTGTTTTCACACTAGCGTTTTTTTTTTTCGGGACCCGGGATGTTCTTGCTGTGAGACTTTGGTACATTTGGTTAAGTGAGAAATCTGTTTTGGAGCCCGGGAGTGGTCCAGAACACAGATCCCTGGTCCTCCTGACTCTGGGGGGCTTGCAGCCGACTGGTGCGGTCTGCTGCACATGTGGGAGCTATCTGAAAGCAAATCTAGTGATAATGAGCCCCAGTCGCCAAGGCCCTAAAAAGGGCTGTTAACTACATGAAGAACTTTGGTTCTGTTCTTCAGTCTGAAGGTTTTTCTGTTATTAAGGTCGTTTTTTAAAGCCATTTCCAACCATAGCATCTAATGAATCAGTTTATAGCAAAGGCTGCGTTCACATTACCAGGCTGGAGTGATCCAAATCTGTTTTTTTCACGGCTGTGTGGACATGTCAAATCCAGATCTTTTCAAATCTGATTTGAGTCACTTTCATAAGTGGATCTTAATCAGCTATAAATCGAATGTGTGCATTCGTACCGTTACAGCAACAGATTAATCCACATTGCAGACAGATACATTTATAAATGTGAACCGTCAAGACAAATTCAGTTCAGTTCAGATTTATTTCTATTGCGCTTTTCACAGCGATTGTTTGTCACAAAGCAGCTTTACAGAGATCCAGGTCCGAGCCTCTTTTGTGCAAGAGAAAGATTCCCACACTGAGGGGACAACACTTCTGAGAAAGAACCAAGACTCAAAAGGGCAACCCATCCTCAAGGATCCAGAGTAGGACAGCATCGCAGCTGACAGCAGGGTAGTGGAGAGCTGGGTCGGGCAGTAGCTGGACAAAACAGTAGGACCAGGGCATCTTAACACATGGAAGAGATAGAAAGAAAGCAGAAAGGAAGAGAAAAGCAGAGAGGGTGGGAGGACTGTGAGAAATATTTGCAATATTTTAAGTTTACACAGTGGCAGAGAGTCAGCTCCAGAGGGCAGGCAGGCAGCAGCACTAATTACATACCATACCTTTGACCTGCATAATGATATTGTATGGAAAGTCCCATTACATAATTTTTAGTTACCAAAAACAGCTCAGCTTTTTTGCTTCACCGCCCAGCGAGCCGACGTAGGGAAGGCAGTTTCACTTACTGGATGGTTGAGTAAGTGAGTGACTGACAAACCTTGATGAATCACACATGTGTAAGAACTGCCTTTTGTTTGCCTCAAAGACATCGTCTTGTACAGACAGTCTAAGGACTTCATTTTACCACAAAGCTAACAAGTATCTGTGCTGCCGAGCATCGCTGCCATGCTGACCATGGGCCGAGCATTGCTACCGCATGGGAAAATCGCTATCGTGGCGCCCGCAGACCTCAGCCAGCATCACAACCACAGCTTCCGTGCAGCCAATGGTGGTCCAGTAAAACTAGGCTTGCCTGAATTTTCTTGTCTTTGTGTTAAAACAGACTGGTCTAACAGGCAACCATGAATTAAAGGCAGGGAACTCTAAACAAAGGAGTACAGGCCTGACCACTTTAAAGTTATGCTCATCTTTGCTGGACAATCATGCGGCCTTCAAAGAAACTAAAAGAAGGTGATCAAAGACCCAAAACAGAAAAGAAAGACCTCGGCGGAGATCAGGGGTATTGTTCCCAAGAACAATAAAGGAAGCACATGAAGCTGTATACTCCCTTGTGCACTCCCTTGTGCACTCCCTTGTGCACTCCCTACTGAATCCTTGCACCACCCTCTACCACATGCATATCAGTACAGTACAACTGTAGCCTTTTGTGTTTTAGTCATGTAGGATTGTCCTTAAGGTTTTGCTTAGTGGACCAAAGCCAGGTCAGCTAATTTAGCCCAGTGTTTGACACCCCCACCCAACCGCCCCCCATGATAAACCTTAACAATTGGAAGCAAACATCCAGGCCGAGAGCTCTGTCAGAAGCAAGGTTGATGGCAGCAATGATCTGGTGGTTGTTTTGAGAAAATATTATTTTGTACACTGATATTTTACTACATTTAAGTAGTTATTAAATAAATGAAATCAAATAGGAAATATTACATAGAAATATAATTTTTAAATTAGCAGTTTAATTGCAGTAAAGCAGCTCCCGGGCTCCCCCTACAGTCAATCAGTGGAATTGGCACTTCTCATAAAGGACATGCCTTACACCCGCATTTCTGGACAAGCTGAGAGCTGCGTTTAAAGTTAAAGAAGCATGTGGGCTGAGGCGGTAGAGTAATACTACAGACTTTTACACTAACATGCCATCGGGCTACCCGTGTTACATGGTTCTTGCGAGCGAATTCCAGCCCACTTCTCCAGATTTACATAGTGTAGTACCAGCGTTCTGACCAGGTGCTGTTCTCCCTGTTACAGTCAGTGGAGCATCCCAGTGATTCTTAAGCTGCTATCTTAAGATTTTATGATGGTCAGGTAACGGCCAGTGAGGGAGCTAGGAGGGGGGATAAAATCCAGGAGCTGTGGCCTCATTATGAATACAATGATATGAATTTTAAATATCTGAATTTTGACATGCTATGGGTACGGCTAACATTCTGAGATTATTATTATTATAATTATTATTTTATTCATTTTCAGACACTGTTAGAAAAAATAAGGTGCTAAAAGGGGTTATTTTAGTGGTTCCATAGAAGAACCGTGTTTAGTACCTTTTTTTGTAAAACAGACCTGAATATAAAGGTTCTTTATGAAACCAAAAGTGTATCTTCTACAGCATTGCTCTAAGATTTCTTAGTAGAACTTCTTCTTCTTATATTTAGGAGGTTAGCTAGCCTCAGCAATTACACAGGAACTTCACTGAGATGGATAACACTGATGATCTCCACCCTCCAACTCCTCCAGCTGCAGAAATGACAACTCCTCGATCTTGATTTGGGCCGGTCAGAGGAGTGACTGCTTTACTGCCTTTAATAGAGAACCTCAGTGCTCTGAACTGCCCCGCCCCAGTCAGGAGACCTAATAACACCCCCCTCCAATTCCCTCCCCTCGGCAGTAGCCTAGCCTTGACGCCCTGGTGTTGAGAGGAGTCGTCTGCTCTAAATCTGTCTGGCTGAAGTGTGGCTCTAAGTGGGCGGTCCTGGCCTTGGCCTCATATCATATCATATCATATCATAGTATCTGCTGGGCTTAAGCCCTCGGGATGGAGCCATTAGCGGTTTAGCATGTGTGCGTCTTATGTGTGTGTGTGTGTGTGTGTGTGTGTGTGTGTGTGTGTGTGTGTGTGGAGAGAGAGATCTGACCTATTTATCTATTTATCTATGTCTCTCCTGGGAATTCGCCCCGTCCAGCACTGAGATGGAGCACAGCGTAGCAGTCTGAGGAGATTGTGCTCCGTCTTCTCCGTCTGCAGTTCTGCCTTTTTAACCTGAAGGGTTTGAAGTCAGCAGAGACTGAGTGGAGATTACAGAGCTCTTAAAGTAGCAGGCTTTGCACTCGTAGCTAAAACGATGGGTAAGACAGACCAAACACTCTCAAAATACTGCTCTGAAAAAGGGTTCCTCTGCACAGCACCATAGAAGAACCTCAGTAAGAACATGCTCTTAACAATAAAGGTGCTTTGATTAATGCCACAGAAGAAACACTTTTGATCTACACTGATCAGTATTAGCACCACTGACAAGTGCAGTGCAGTGAAGTGAGGAACGCTGATGATCTAGTTCCAGTGACCGTGTGTGTCCTAGCAGGGTGGATCTATTAGGCAGCAGGTGAACAGTGAGTCAGTTCCTGAGACAGTGTGATGTTCTAGACGATGACTGGGTCATCAGAACATCTCCGAAACATCAGGCAAGAACCAAACTGTGGGGTGTTCCCGGTATGCAGTGGTCAGCACCTACCAAAAGTGCTCCAAGGAAGGACAACCGGTGAACTGGTGATAGGGTCCTGAGCATCTAAGGCTCATGGATGCTCATGGAGGCCACACCCACCTCACAACTTACAGGACTTGAAGGAGGATCTTCTGCTAAAGTCTTGCTGCCAGATGCCACAGCAGGACACCTTCAGAGGTCTTGTGTAGTCCATGCCTTGAATGGTCCGGTCTGTTATGGCAGCACAAGGGGCACCTTATTCAATATTAGGCTGGTGGTACTAATGTTATAGCTGATCGGAACTGTGAAGAACCTGAGAAACCTGGAGGAACCGAGCTCTGTTCTTCAGACTAGCTCACCAACAAGATCTCACTACTTTCTTTCTTCAGAATGAGAAGCTCTTGTTTCTCCTTTTTACTGGATTTATCTTCACCTGCTTTATCAGTTCTGATGAGATCTGGAGCTTCTGCAGTAGAGACTCTCTCACTGTTGAGAGACGGTGGGGGGGGGGGGGGGGGTTGAAGAATGGGATTAGGGGCCTAAAACCTCAGTACAGTTCTGTAGGTTCTCTTCCAGGTCTGCATTAGTTTTTTTATAGCTCTTAAAGTTTTATTGTCCTGTTCTGGTGCCACTGGTCACAAGTATGACTTAAGCACCCCCCCCTCCCCCACCCACACACACACACACACACACACACACACACCCTTCACTTTCAGTTCAGCAGTACAGATCTGGGCTTTTGAGTTGAATGTAGTTAACGTAAGAGAGGCAGTTCACCTACAAACAGGCACTTAACCCTCAACCCACTGTTCAGTGAAGCCTCGCTCTGCTGCAGCTCCCTCCTCGGCAGGCTCGTGTGCTATTCCTGTACTTAAGAGCTGTGTGTGCTTTTAATTGGAATTGGTGACTGCGGGCAAATGAGCCACAAAACGACCCTCTCCGCCGGCCACAAAGAAAAACACGGCCATTAAAACACAGTCAAAGCCCGGCTTAGACACAGACTCTCTGAAACGGCTTCATTTCTTTAACATCTCCATTCTGCTCACACACTGGAACCTAAAGGCCTGTCAACCAGGTGCGTGTGGGCAGCAGGAACTGGGGCTGAGGCTGGCCATTCTTTACAGTATCTAATGTTTAACAAGTGGGGCTTATAAAGCAATATAATAATAATAATAATAATCAGTCTGTGTTTATTTTAGTTATAAAATTTAAGTCCTGTTCACACAAACTGTCTACTGTTTAACAAATTGGGCTCATAAAGCTATATAATAATAATAATAATAATGACAGGCAGACATGTTCCCACTTCCAGGCAGTGGCTAAGCTACTGACCTGCTATCTGGTCAGTAGGGTAACACTCTTTGCTCAGTGGTTGCTATGGTATACCTGGTGGTTTCTATAAGATTGCTTAGCATATCCTAGTTAGTTACTATAGTGTTGCTAGGTGGTTGCTATGCAATTGCTTAGTGGCTACCTAGACAGTTGCTGGTGTAATATGCTGGTGGTTGCTGTGGTACCACTTGTGGTTGGTTGGGTGTTGGTTACTAGTGTGTTTGTGTCATTCTTACATAATAATAATAATATTAATAATAATAATAAATCTGTGTTCATTTTAGTTATTAAATCGAAGTTCTGTTCACACAAAATGTCTAATGTTTAACAAATTAGGCTTATAAAGCAATATAATAATAATAATAATAATAATAATAATAAATCTGTTTGTTAGTTATACAGGGATCTGGATAAAGGAACTTTAAATAGTAGGCTCATAAATCTGAGGTGTTTTGAATATATAATATATTTGATACCTGATAAATATTCATTTTAAATGCAGGCACTAAAAGTATAAAAATAACAGATTGAATAAGATTCATATTATTTCATCATATAATTAAATATAATTAATCTATTTATTTTAATTTGTCATTTTAATTCATTAGTTAATAGTGATCCGAGTGACCGGTAGCTTATTTGTAAATAAGGTAAACCAGCAGCCAGAAGGTCATGAGTTCAAATCCCGTAGCCGACTGTGTAGTCCTGGTTGTGCCCTTGATCAGGGCGTGCTTCTCTGCTGGTAATGCTGTAGGCTATAATGAGCCATATATAGTTTAATCTCCCCCTTTTTTTAATTACCGTTGTTGCCGTAGCCGACGCTCATATCGCTCGGACCGCTGCAGTAGAACGGAGTGCGTCTATCTGCTGCTGAGGTCCAGACTGTGTTTGTTCCTTTGCGTTTTACTGGGAGTCATTTTTAACCTCCATAATAGGAGATGACAGTTTTATGGACAGACGCATCGCAAACACCTCCTCTGTGTGGGCTCTGTGGTGAAAGCATGGTAAAGGATACTGGAGGATGATCCTGCTGCTGGTCCTTCCTCTCAGCTTCACTGCGCTCACTGTGCTGCTCAGATGAATTAATCTACCCATGTGTTGCTCATAAAGGCTTTATTAGTGGCTGCTGTTGACGAGGTTGGACGAGCTTTATAGAACGCTGGTAAAATTCCCATTTAGTCCTGCTGAAAAACACAGAGCAGATCCAGCATGTCTTGTAGTCGTCTTGTTGGATCTGGATTATATTGATCTGGTGCTGGTTGACCAGAGTATCAATGTTCAAAACACGACAGAAGCTGGTTTAATGTGAGCTGCGGAGCTGGTTGACCGGTCTACCAGTGTATAGAATACAACACATGCTGATTTATGCTGGTCTGGGTACTGGTGTGGTACTGGTTGACCAGCATACCAGCTTTCAGAACATAACTTGTGCTTGTCCAGTACTGGTTGACCAGTATTCAGAACACTACCAATGCTGGTTTATGTAGGTGTGGTACTGGTGTGGTGCTAGTTGACCAGTCTACCAGTGTTTAGAACAGAACTAATGTTGGTTTATGCTGGTCTGGTACTGGTGTGGTACTGGTATGGTACTGGTTGACCAGCATACCAGCTTTCAGAACACAACTAATACTGGTTTATATAGGTGTGGTACTGGTGTGGTACTAGTTGACCAGTCTATCAGTGTTCAGAACACAACTAATGTTGGTTTATGCTGTTCTGGTACTGGTATGGTATTGGTTGACCACTCTACCAGTGTTTAGAACACAACTTATGCTGGTTCATGCTGGTCTGGTACTGGTGTGGTACTGGTTGACCAGTCTATCAGCGTTCAGAACACAACAGAAGTTGGTTCATGCTGGTCTGGTACTGGTGTGGTACTGCCTGACCAGTCTACCAGTATTCAGAACACAACTATTATTGATTTATGCTGGTCTGGTACTGGTGTGGTACTGGTTGACCAGTCTACCAGCTTTCAGAACACAACATATGCTAGTCTTATACTGGTTGACCAGTATTCAGAACACAACTAATACTGGTTTATATAGGTGTGGTACTGGTGTGGTGCTAGCTGACCAGTCTACCAGTGTTCAGAACACAACTAATGCTGGTTTATATAGGTGTGGTACTGGTGTGGTGCTAGCTGACCAGTCTACCAGTGTTCAGAACACAACTAATGTTGGTTTATGCTGGTCTGGTACTGGTTGACCAGCTTGCCACTGTTCAAAACACAACACATGCTGGTTCATGCTGGTCTGGTACTGATATGGCACTGGTTAACTAGCATGCCAGCTTTCAGAACACAATAGAAGATGGTTTATGCTGGTCTGGTACTGGTGCGGTACTGGTTGACCAGTCTATCAGTGTTTAGAACACAACTAATGTTGGTCTGGTACGGGTGTGGTACTGGTTAACCAGCATGCCAGCTTTCAGAACACAACTAATACTGGTTTATTTAGGTGTAGTACTGGTGTGGTGCTAGTTGACCAGTCTACCAGTGTTCAGAACACAACACATGCTGGTTCATGCTGGTCTGGTACTGGTGTGGTACTGGTTGACCAGCATATCAGCGTTCAGAACACAATAGAAGCTGGTTTATGTTGGTCTGGTACTGGTGTGGTACTAGTTGACCAGTCTACCAGTGTTCAGAACACAACACATGCTGGTTTATGTTGGTCTGGTACTGGTGTGGTACTAGTTGACCAGTCTACCACTGTTCAGAACTCAACACATGCTGGTTTATGTTGGTCTGGTACTGGTGTGGTACTAGTTGACCAGTCTACCACTGTTCAGAACACAACTTATGCTGGTTTATGCTGTTCTGGTACTGGTGTGGTGCTGGTTCCCTACCAGTAAAATAAAAACATGACTGACTACATAACTAATTTCTTCATGACTCACTGTTCCTCTGTTGCTTCTCTAATTAGCTCTCTCTTCCCTCGTTACAGGACACACCGGGCGGTTCATCAAGGCTTTATTCAGCACCAGTCTGCTCTTCCTGTTGGCCCACGTCTGCTTCCAGATTTGTCTCTACACTGTCCCGGGCCTGGACGATGAGCTGGGACACAACTGTGAGTGACTCCAGATCAGTGACCCATCACTTACACTGTCCGCAGACAGTCAGACTTTCAGAGTTTCAGTCTCTGGACTGAAAGTCATGTGAAAAAGTTAGGACATCCCATGAGAACATATTTAATTGTCTGGACGTTTGATCTTCATGTGATCAATAATGTGTAAAATCAGAACCAGCTGCAGAACATCAACTGCAGATGATCAGAACATGGTTGGAGAGGATTATTCTGGAGGAGTCTGGAGTCTTATTTAAACCTCAGATGTTTAGTCTGGTCTGATCTTGGTTGATGGTTGAAGTGAGGGGTGAAGAAGATCACCAACATGGCCAGATCCAGAAAGATCTCCGAGGCCTTCAGAAAGAAGGGTGGAGATGCAGAGGTGTCTGGGAAGGGGTTTCAGAACAGATCTCAGAACTCTGGCAAACTTTAGTCTTGCTCTGATGTTGGCCAGTATGTGATCTTAGGACTGCTGGAGTCTTCTTCACTCATCTTGAGGTTCTGCTCTTGGGCTGAACTTGCTGGGACGTCCTGACCTGGCCATGTTGGTCAGCTGGTCCACTTGTAAATGATTGAGTGGACAGTGGAACAGGGGCTGATCTCTAACTGTTCTGAGATCTTCTTAAACCCCATCCCAGACTCTGCATCTCCACCTTTCTTTCTGAAGGCCTCAGAGAGCTCTCTGGATCTGACCATGGTGATCTGATCTTCACCCCTCACTTCAACCATCAATCAAGATCAGACCAGACCAAACGTCTGAGGCTTACATAAGACTCCAGACTTCTCCAGAATAATCCTCTCCAACCATGTTCTGATCATCTGCAGCTGATCTTCTGCTCCTGCTTCTGATTCTACACATTTGAAGGAGTAATAAATGTTGTGGGGGTTCGAGCTTTCTCCTCACAGGAAAATTAGATTCCTATTAATTCCATTTATTTATAAATGATGATTAAGGGAATTTCTTCAGTGTTTTTTAAGTCTGATTAGCTCCATCTCTCACATGTGTAAATGATTTAGCCACGTAGCTTTATGTGCCTGAATGTGAAATTGTTGAGGGGGAGGAGATAAAAGAGGAGGAGGAGGAGGAGAAAAGTGCCCCAAGTGATGCGTAGAGAGTGTTTTAGTCATCACTGCTTTCCTATCGTTTCTACACACATTGAAAAACACACAGGCCATTGAAAAGCAGCTCAGGAAACAACACACACACACACACACACACACACACACACACACACACACACACACAATAGCTCTACAGTCATGCATGTTAGTCAGTGACTCATATAATGATTCGCTCTAATTTACGGCCTCTTAATGCTTCCACGACATCACAGTCCTCTCTGTACACCTTTCAGCACATAGGCCGGTACTCTGACAGTCCCAGCTTCCCTCCTTCTGCGCTGCCGAAGCCGCGGCCGCAGCCATTAGCCGCTCTGATTTATTTCTGTGTGTGGTTTGGACTCGCCGCCTGTTTTTCCCCCAACAGTTCGTCTTGAAGGAGCTACAGGAATGGAAGAACTCTCTGCAGGAGTGTGTGTGTGTGTGTGTGTGTGTGTGTGTGTGTGTGTGTGTGTGTGTGTGTGTGTGTGAAGCGCTGGGAGTGAGCATGCCTGAGAGCGTGTGCCTGCAGCCCTTTGGCTGACTCCCTCCTGAGGGTTGCAAAGGCCCATGGGAATTACTCTGGAGGCTTTGCCTCAGCCTGCCTTTGTTGCCTTTGCAACCCCTAGTGAACACATACTACACTATATAGGCAAAAGTATTGGGACACCTGCTCATCCACTGTTTATTCTGAATTCAAGGGGGGTTAAAAAAAGAGCTGATCCTGCTTTTGTTGGAGTAACTGTCTCTACTGTCCAGATTTTAGATGGAGATTAGGTCACACAGGACCAAGACATCAAGAGATGGCCAAATGATCAATAAATGATCAAAGTCTCAGTCCAAGTTCTCCTCTTCTCTAATCTAGGGCCCATGTTTAGACGAATGTAACGCAGTCTGACATTTGCATGTTTGTCTCGACAGGCAGCTCCTGGGAGAAGCTGACGAGGCACATTGGAGTGTCCAGGTATGTAGATAAGCATGAAGGCCTGCACTCACACCCTGCCAATCCCTCCTAAAATAAAAAAACCCAGCTCAAGGCCAGCTTCTGCTGGTAGCTGGTTTCACACGGTTTAAGCTGGCCCTTGATGATCAGGTTGGTCGTGCTGGTCGACAAGCTCGCTGACTAACTAGTTGACTGGCCTGGTCAGATTGTTAGACCAGCCAAACCATCAAACGTGAAAGAAAACATACCCCGTGTTGGTGAAGACCTGTCGGGTCGACCAGCTCGAGCAGCTTGAACTGGTCAGGCATTTATTTATTTATTTAATTACACTTTAGCAAAGCCATGTTTCCATCAGTGCAAGCTGCTGGGAATGGTTATTACCACTATTATTAATAAAGGTGCTTCTAATGGTTGAGTGATGCTGTAGGAGAACCACCTTTGCTTCCATAAAGAACCATTTCTGTATACGAAATGTGTCTGAGTTTATCTAGAACCTTGATTTAAAGGTTCTCCACCAATGTGATGTTTCTTCACACAGATCTCTATTAAAAACATGGTTCTTTGTGGAACCAAATATGGTCCTCCATTGGCATCGCTCAGAGAACCATGTAAAGCACCTTTATTTTTAAAAGTGCAGCTACTACACTATATGGACAAAAGTATTGGGACACCTGCACCTGAGTTTATATTGCTTTTGTTGGAGTAACTGTCTCTACTGTCCAGAGAAAAGATCTCCATCCCACCTCATCCCCAAGAATAGAGAGTCCTGAAGTACTTCTCTACATAGACTAGACAAGCTGTGTATGTGTGTTGGGGGGGGGTGCTTTGTGCATCTGTGTCAGCAATGAGTGTAACTTGAAGTAGCTGAATGCATTCATTAGAAGGGGTGTCCACAAACTTTTGGACCTATAGTGTACTCCCATCTGTGAACCTTTAAATGGATGATTATTTTGGACTGATGTTTGGAACAGTGTGGAGTACTACTGATAGTCTTTGTGAATGACCTACCCTTCAGGCTGCCCCTGGATGAGCCCTGGACAGTGGTGCGTCTTCTGGCCCCTGACCTGGGTGTGTTCATCATCTCTCTGATCACCATGGTGCTGTGCAGCCGCTTGGTGAAGAGCAGAGAAGAAGGCTCCACAGCCCAGAACTCCACTGTCAACCAGGAGGTGAGTTCCTGGTCTGCTGTCAACTGAGGATCTGTTCACACCTGATATTAATATCTGTCTCATGTGATCCAATCGTTTGCAGTGTGACTTTATGTTTATTTGGGTTTATTCTGATGTTATATAGAGTTAATTACAGGTAGACACTCTCACTGACCACTGACTTTATGTTTATTTGGGTTTATTCTAATGTTATATAGAGTTAATTACAGGTAGACACTCACTGACCACTGACTTTATGTTTATTTGGGTTTATTCTAATGTTATATAGAGTTAATTACAGGTAGACACTCACTGACCACTGACTTTGTTTATTTGGGTTTATTCTAATGTTATATAGAGTTAATTACAGGTAGACACTCTCACTGACCACTGACTTTATGTTTATTTGGGTTTATTCTAATGTTATATAGAGTTAATTACAGGTAGACACTCACTGACCACTGACTTTATGTTTATTTGGGTTTATTCTAATGTTATATAGAGTTAATTACAGGTAGACACTCACTGACCACTGACTTTATGTTTATTTGGGTTTATTCTAATGTTATATAGAGTTAATTACAGGTAGACACTCACTGACCACTGACTTTATGTTTATTTGGGTTTATTCTAATGTTATATAGAGTTAATTACAGGTAGACGCTCTCACTGACCACTGACTTTATGTTTATTTGGGTTTATTCTAATGTTATATAGAGTTAATTACAGGTAGACACTCTCACTGACCACTGACTTTCTGTTTATTTGGGTTTATTCTAATGTTATGTAGAGGTTTATAGGTAGATACTCTCCCTGCTGAGATAAAACACTTGAAGCAGAACTGAACTGGACTGTATATATTATTTAAACAGTGTAAACCAACACTCTCAGGCTGGTGGTATCAGCGCATGTAGGAGGTGTGTCATGTATCTACGACTCAGTAACTGGATTCTAGCTTCCTCCAGGGGAAGAAGGCGATGGAATCATCACGTCATGGAGAGCAAAGTAGGGATTCTTCAGCCTGAGTGCAGTTTGAAGCCCTGACAGCATCAATATTTCACCACTGCTGCTCTCAGCAGCCATAAACCCTGAAGACGCTTTCACATGGCATCCCGAGCCTCAAAGCAACGCTTTGTTTTCATTCTGGGCCACAAATACACACACACACACACACACACACACATATATATATATATATATATATATATATATATATATATATAACTATATAAACTCATGCACAGTTGCTAAAGGAAAGAGGCCAAAGAAAGAATAGGGAAGAGGGAGGGGAAAGTAGGAAAGCAGACAGTGGGTTGTCAGCAATGAGTGCAGTGTAAAGGGGTGTCCACAAACATTTGGACATATAGTGTAAGTGTGGTAGTTTACAATGACAACTTGGCGTGTGTGTGTGTGTGTGTGGTGGGTACTGGTGTGTACAGCAGGCTTTTTGACTTTTTTTAGTTTTCAGTTTCTTAGTGAATAAGTGAGTAAGGGGGACTCCCCCACATGACTCACACACACACACACACATATGCACACACTGAATGCACGCACACATGCTGATACAACAGCAGAACTAGGCCAGAAGCCAACAGAAGCAGCAGCTCGTGACTGTGTGTGTGTGTGTGTGTGTGTGTGTGTGTGTGTGTGTGTGTGTGTGTGTGTGTGTGTGTGTATATGTGTGTGTGTGTATGTGTGTGTGTGTGTGTGTGTGTGTGTGGTCTGGTCATGTTTAAGGTGGACGCTCTCTCTCTCTCTTCCTCGGAGAACGTTCTTTACTCCTTCTACTTCTTGCCCTTTCTTCCATCTGCTGCACCGCTGCCCAGCGCCCAACAACTTCCTGCTGCCGCTGCCATGGCAACCGTGTCAACAAACAGAGGCCGAGCTGCCGCGTGTGAGCTCAGAGCAAAAGAGACGAGTGTTAATGAGTACTAGTCTACATCAGTGTTAATGAGTACTAGTCTAAATCAGTGTTAATGAGTACTAGTCTACATCAGTGTTAATGAGTACTAGTCTACATCAGTGTTAATGAGTACTAGTCTACATCAGTGTTAATGAGTACTAGTCTACATCAGTATTAATGAGTACTAGTCTAAATCAGTGTTAATGAGTACTAGTCTAAATCAGTGTTAATGAGTACTAGTCTACATCAGTGTTAATGAGTACTAGTCTACATCAGTGTTAATGAGTACTAGTCTACATCAGTGTTAATGAGTACTAGTCTACATCAGTATTAATGAGTACTAGTCTAAATCAGTGTTAATGAGTACTAGTCTAAATCAGTGTTAATGAGTACTAGTCTAAATCAGCGTTAATGAGTACTAGTCTAAATCAGTGTTAATGAGTACTAGTCTACATCAGTGTTAATGAGTACTAGTCTACATCAGTATTAATGAGTACTAGTCTAAATCAGTGTTAATGAGTACTAGTCTAAATCAGTGTTAATGAGTACTAGTCTAAATCAGTGTTAATGAGTACTAGTCTACATCAGTATTAATGAGTACTAGTCTAAATCAGTGTTAATGAGTACTAGTCTACATCAGTATTAATGAGTACTAGTCTAAATCAGTGTTAATGAGTACTAGTCTACATCAGTGTTAATGAGTACTAGTCTACATCAGTATTAATGAGTACTAGTCTAAATCAGTGTTAATGAGTACTAGTCTACATCAGTGTTAATGAGTATTAGTCTACATCAGTGTTAATGAGTTCTAGTCTACATCAGTGTTAATGAGTATTAGTCTACATCAGTATTAATGAGTATTAGTCTACATCAGTGTTAATGAGTATTAGTCTACATCAGTATTAATGAGTATTAGTCTACATCAGTATTAATGAGTATTAGTCTACATCAGTGTTAATGAGTATTAGTCTACATCAGTGTTAATGAGTACTAGTCTACATCAGTGTTAATGAGTACTAGTCTACATCAGTGTTAATGAGTATTAGTCTACATCAGTGTTAATGAGTACTAGTCTACATCAGTGTTAATGAGTACTAGTCTACATCAGTGTTAATGAGTACTAGTCTACATCAGTATTAATGAGTACTAGTCTAAATCAGTGTTAATGAGTTCTAGTCTAAATCAGTGTTAATGAGTTCTAGTCTACATCAGTGTTAATGAGTACTAGTCTACATCAGTGTTAATGAGTACTAGTCTACATCAGGGTTAATGAGTACTAGTCTACATCAGGGTTAATGAGTACTAGTCTACATCAGTGTTAATGAGTATTAGTCTACATCAGTGTTAATGAGTACTAGTCTACATCAGTATTAATGAGTACTAGTCTACATCAGTGTTAATGGGTATTAGTCTACATCAGTGTTAATGAGTACTAGTCTACATCAGTGTTAATGAGTACTAGTCTACATCAGTGTTAATGAGTACTAGTCTACATCAGTGTTAATGAGTACTAGTCTACATCAGTATTAATGAGTACTAGTCTACATCAGTGTTAATGAGTACTAGTCTACATCAGTGTTAATGAGTATTAGTCTACATCAGTGTTAATGAGTACTAGTCTACATCAGTATTAATGAGTACTAGTCTACATCAGTATTAATGAGTACTAGTCTACATCAGTGTTAATGGGTATTAGTCTACATCAGTGTTAATGAGTACTAGTCTACATCAGTGTTAATGAGTACTAGTCTACATTAGGTTTAATGAGTACTTGTCTACATCAGTGTTAATGAGTACTAGTCTACATCAGTGTTAATAAGTACTTGTCTACATCAGTGTTAATAAGTACTTGTCTACATTAGGTTTAATGAGTGTTAGTCTACATCAGTGTTAATGAGTATTAGTCTACATCAGTATTAATGAGTATTAGTCTACATCAGTGTTAATGAGTACTAGTCTACATCAGTGTTAATGAGTACTAGTCTACATTAGGTTTAATAAGTACTTGTCTACATCAGTGTTAATGAGTACTAGTCTACATCAGTGTTAATAAGTACTTGTCTACATCTGTGTTAATGAGTACTAGTCTACATTAGGTTTAATGAGTGTTAGTCTACATCAGTGTTAATGAGTATTAGTCTACATCAGTATTAATGAGTATTAGTCTACATCAGTGTTAATGAGTACTAGTCTACATCAGTGTTAATGAGTACTTGTCTACATCAGTGTTAATGAGTATTAGTCTACATCAGTATTAATGAGTATTAGTCTACATCAGTGTCAATGAGTATTAGTCTGCATCAGTGTTAATGAGTACTAGTCTACGTTAGGTTTAATGAGTATTAGTCTACATTAGTGTTAATGAGTATTAGTCTACGTTAGGTTTAATGAGTGTTAGTCTACATTAGTGTTAATGAGTACTAGGTTAATTTATATTGAATATATTGATTAGAGTGTATTAGTTTATATTAGTGTGTTTATAATAATAAATAATACACTATATGTCCAAATGTTTGTGGACACCCCTTCTAGTGAATACATTCATCTGCTTACACACATTGCTGACACAGATGTGCAAATGCACAAACACACACAGCTTGTCTAGTCCCTGTAGAGATGTACTGGCAATAGATCCTGAGTCCCTGGATCGGATCGGGACACCCGTAGGTGAAAAGATTTGAGCGTCTGTTCTGCTGCAACGAGGTATTCTGCAGTGTCAGAGAAACCGAGAAAGTCTCTGTTTGGGCTTTGATGTGGTCGGGGCGACCTGCAGGGCCTCCACATCACTGAACGGGAATACCTGTGGTGTTGAGCCTGCTGTTATGTTCTGCTGGAGGGAACAGCAGTAACGTTCCTGGGTCAGACGGACTCAGCACATGTTAAACCATCCATAAGCTGAATGTAAATGATTGGCTATTGAATATTACTCTACACCCAAAACTAACCCTAACCTTAAGTCTAACCCTAACCTAAGCCCTAACCTTAATCTTAACCCCTATCCTTACCCTAACTTTGGGGACTTCAGAGTCCATCTCTGAAATAGGCTTGGTTGGGTCCACATAAGGAATTAATTCCATTTAAATGAAATACCTAAACCCTAATCCTAACCCTGCCCTTAAATCAACCCTAAATCTAGCCCTAACCATAAATCTGACCCCAACTTAATTTAAACCCTAACCTTTATCTTAAATCTAACCCTAACCTAAACCCTAACTTTAATCTTAAATCAAACCCTAACCTAAACCCTAACCTTAATCTTAAATCAAACCCTGACCTAAACTCTAACCTTAATCTTAATTTTAAATCTAACCCTACACCTAAGTCTTCAGGGTTAGATGTATTGTTAGATTTGAGATTAGAGGTTAGATTTCAAGGGTAGGGTTAGGATTAGGTTTAGGGTTTAGTTTAGGATTAGGGTTAGGGTTAGGTGCAGGGTTACGTTCAATAGCCTGGTCATCTTAGAGCTGAATTTTCAGGTTAGGTTCAGATTTGATATTTTTAGCCTTCCTGGACTCTCTTCAGTGTTCTGTCCAAAAATACTGAAATATTAAATGTAGTTTTCCTGTTTTTCTAAAGTTTGAGACAAGTCCGTTTGACTGGCAGCATAACAGGAGGGTTAAAGGAAGGCGGAGTTCCATTAAAATGAAAATCATTCAAAGACAGAAAATCATTCAGGCGGTCAGTGAACGAGTCCTGGATGAAGTGTGCGGTCAGTAAGTGGTCAGAGAAGCATTGGATTATATTAAGGCTCTGAGGAGAGGCCTGTAGAAGCAGCTTGCTCGATCACATTAGGCTGAGGAATGTAGAACCACTGCAACCACGAGACGGACGGTAGAGTGGACACTCCCATGAGTAGTGTCCTGCATTACACTATACGTCCAAATGTTTGTGGACGCCCGTTCTAATGAAAGCATTCAGCTACTTTAAGTTGCACCCATTGCTACACAGCGTGTCTAGTCTCTGTAGAGAAGAAGTACTGCCAATAGAATAGGACTCTCTGGAGCAGATCAACATCATGAACCTATTGGCACCATGCTGCCTAATGCCAGGCGTGGGCTAGAGGGGTATAAAGCCCCCCCAGCAGTCAAATCCTCACAGCAATGCGCCTCCTCCATCATCTAATAGAAAGTCTCTGTACAGTAGAGACAGTCACTCCAACAAAAGCAGGATCAGCTCTTTTTAATATCCTTGATTTCAGAAGAAACAGTGAATGAGCCGGCGTCCAAATACTTTTGTCCACATATTGTGATTAGTGTCCATTTAGATCATTCTGAAGCTAAAGTGTGTATGTGTGTGTTATTAGGTCACTTAGGGGAGAGAGAGAGTTACAAAGAGTTATAGAGAGAGATGGAGGAAGTGTTGGGAGTGTCCCTCGTGACTCTGCAGCAGATCCGGCTGTGTCGGTCATTTCGGGCAGGGTCAGTTTAGTGTTATTGCGCTGAGGGCAGCTGCAGAACATTCAGCACAGATCACCTCCGGTGATGGACCAGTGTTTAGTCACAGATATGAGTCCCGTGGTTTAATCAGGAGGGGCGGAGTCATAAAAAGCAGATATGACTTTTTGTTTTACAGCGAGCATCACTTACGCCTTCTGAGATCTCATCAACTGCTGCCCCGCGGTCAGAAACTGACCACTGATGAATGGTGTAGAGGGGGACTGATGGGCAAATGATGGGCTGCTTTCTGTAGCTGTGACCTATAAGATATGTGTTTCCAATAAAGTGGCCAGTCAGTGGAAGCACAAGGTGGGTGTTTCTAATAAAGTGGCCGGTGAGGGTTTCTAATAAAGTGGCCAGTGAATGGAAGCACAAGGTAGGTGTTTCTAATAAAGTGGCCAGTGAATGGAAGCACAAGGTAGGTGTTTCTAATAAAGTGGCCGGTGAGGGTTTCTAATAAAGTGGCCAGTAAGTGGAAGCACAAGGTGGGTGTTTCTAATAAAGTGGCCAGTGAGTGGAGGCACAAGGTGGGTTTTTATGGGTTTTTTTATGACCTGAAACTCTGAATCTCACCAGCGTGATGCTTTGACGGTACCGAGTTTCTATTGCACATTTTATTTGTGTAAATAAATTAGAATAAATAATAAAAACAAATAAATAAGTAAATATAGCTGCGGAAGTCTGGAAACTCATTCACTCACTCCAACACCTGTGTGATTTATCTCTGATTTGGAAGAGTTTACACAGGCTCTCTCTCTCTCTCTCTCTCTCTCTCTCTCTCTCTCTCCCTGTCTACACCCTCGTCACACTTTCCCAGATCATCAAAGCTTGTTGGGATACCTGCCCTGTTGTCACACGGCTTTGTTCCATCTGTTTGATGAGCTCAGTGAATTCTTTGATGGGGGTGTGTGTTCTGACTCGGTTGCTGTTTGAGGAGCTGGATGAGTTACTGAGTCGACACTAACGGCTCATGATTTTAAACCCTTTCTTCTGCTGTGCATGTTTCCGAACCCTCAGACCTTCTAGGCCTTCAGAGAAGACCATACACGCCTGCTTTCAACTGAAACACACCTTACAGCCATTCCACAGCAGTGCACTGGAATTCAACCTCCACAGTGAACCCGCCCATGAAGGCTCAGTCTCTCTGTATTACACTTTTCCTCTTTTCAGGATGCTGGCACAGATGAGGAAGAGGAGGAGGATGATGAAGTTGGGGACGAAGAGGAAGAAGAAGAGGAGGAAGGGAGACAGTCGTCCAGTGCACCAGAGGAGCAGTCTGGCGGAGCAGCTCTGCTGGCCGCCCGTCTGAGAGCCACAGCCCAGCGCTTCCTCAGGAACATGGGTCGGCTTCTGGCCGTCACACTGCTGGCGCTGGCCGGTAAGAGAAACAAGGAATCCACAGCATTTCTATGACAACATGAAACCATTAGCACCATGCTGCCTAACGCCAGGCGTGGGCTAGAGGGGTATAAAGCCCCCCAGCATTGAGGAGCTGTGGAGCAGTGGAAGAGCTGTGTTCTCTGGAATGATGGTGGTGGAGCTTCATCCAGTACTTTTTTTAGGATAAGTTGAGGATAATGAGGTGGGGTGGTGATCATCATCATCCAACATCCTGACCTTACTAATGCACTTGTGGCTGAATGCAATCAAATCCTCATAGCAGTGCTCCTCCAAAATCTAGTAGAAAGTCTTCTTCTCTGGACAGTAGAGACAGTTACTCCAACAGAAGCAGGATTAGTTCTTTTTAATAGCCTCGATTTTGAAAAACAATTGGAAGAGTAGGTGTCCCAATACTTTTGTCCATTAGCAGTAATCTTTTGCAGTTATCCCACTTCACCACAGATGTGGTCAGTCAGCTGGACATGCTTGTTTGGTATTCACGTTTTTTCTAATTTGGAGCTTCAGCTATGAGGTGCTCCAGGAAAGGACAGCCGGTGAACCGGTGACCGGATCATGGGTCCCACCTCACAACTTACAGGACTTACAGCAGGACTTAAGGGGTGTCCTCCTTCAGAGGTCTTGTGGAGTCCATGCCCCAAATAGTTGGATGTGTTTTGGTGACACAAGGGGAACCCTATTCCATTTTAGACTAGGTGGTACTAATGTTATGGCTGTTATTGATAAATAACCTCTGAATGTTCTTATTGTTTTGGCTCCTGTGTTTATATTGATCCTTGATTGTTTGTTCTGTGCTGCTGTTGTTCTCTACAGGGATCACCTTGCCCTCAGCCTTCTCCTCCATCTACTTCTTGCTCTTCATCGGTGTGTGTACCTGGTGGGCCTGCCACTTTCCCATCAGCCACCTGGGCTTCAACACTCTGTGCGTGATGGTCAGCTTCTTCACAGCGGGTCACCTAGTCTGTCTGTATCTGTACCAGAGCGCTGTAGCCCAGAGCATCTTCGTCCCGAGCAGCTTGTGGGCCAGGTACGCTTTCTCACCTCACGGAGTCTCAGATCTGACTGTGTTTGAGAGTTTGTTAGGAAAGCTCATGCAGTGCTTCACGTGATCTGTCAGAACTGGAGCTGGAGAAGGAAGAGGTCTGAGAGATGCTTAACCAGGCCTTAATGATGATGATGATGATGATGATGATGATGATGCTTGTTGAAGAATAATGGTATTAGGTTGGAGAATGAGGGTCTTTGTTGTGGACCGGTGATGTTCGGGGAATACTGGTGTTAACTGGGCAGTGACTGTATTTTTTGGGACGTGATGGTGGTGGTGGTGTTTGTTGCAGAATGATGGTGTTAGAGAATGGTGGTGTTTAGTGAAGAATGGTGGTGTTTGGTTGGAGAATGATGATGTTTGGTTGGAGGTTGTTGGTGTGTGGTGGTGTTTGGTTGGAGAATGATGTTTGGTTGGGGAATGGTGATGTTTGGTTGGAGAATGGTGATGTTTGGTTGGAGATTGTTGGTGTTTGGTGGTGTTTAGTTGGCGAATGATGATGTTTGGTTGGAGATTGTTGGTGTTTGGTGGTGTTTGGTTGGGGAACGGTGATGTTTGGTTGGGGAACGGTGATGTTTGGTTGGGGAATGATTATGTTTGGTTGGAGATTGTTGGTGTTTGGTGGTGTTTGGTTGGAGATTGTTGGTGTTTGGTGGTGTTTAGTTGGAGAATGAGGATGTTTGGTTGGAGATTGTTAGTGTTTGGTTGGGGAATGATGATGTTTAGTTGGGGAATGATGATAATCGGTTGGAGATTGTTGGTGTTTGGTGTTTGGTTGGAGAATGATGATGTTTGGTTGGAGATTGTTGGTGTTTGGTTGGGGAATGATGATGTTTGGTTGGAGATTGTTGGTGTTTGGTTGGGGAATGGTGATGTTTGGTTGGAGTATGATGGGATTTGTTGGAGAACAATGATGTTGGGGTAATAATGGTGTTAATTGGGGAGTGACTGTATTTGCTGGGAAGTGATGTTGGTGGTGGTGTTTGGTGCAGAATGATGGTGTTAGAGAATGGTGGTGTTTAGTGGAGAGTGGTGGTCTTTGGGTGGAGAATCATGATGTTTGATGAAGAATTATGGGGTTTGTTGGAGAATAATGGTATTAGGTTGGAGACCCATGTTGTTAGGGGAATGATGGTGTTGGTTAAAGAATGATGGTGTTTATTGGGGAATGATTGTATTTGTTGGAAAGTGATGGTGGTGGTGGTGTTTGGTACAGAAGGATGGTGTTAGAGAATGGTGGTGTTTAGTGGTGGTCTTTGATAGGAGAATCATGATATTTAGTGGAGATTTGCTGGAGAATGATGATGTTGGACAGTGGTGGTCTTTGTTGTAGACCCCTGACATTAGGGGAATGATTGTATTTGTTGGAAAGTGGAGGTGCTTGTTGGGTGCAGAATGATGGTGTTTAGTGGAAAGTGGTGGTCTTTGCTGGAGCATGCTTATGTTTGGCTGGGGAAGGGTGGTGTTTCATAGAGAATGGTGGTATTTGGTGGAAACTGATGATGTTTTCAGGTGAAGGTTTGGTTGGGAATGGTTGTGCGGTCAGTGTGCCGAGGGCCGTAACACAGGACGGTTAAACACCTACTTCATTAGTACTGAAATACGCCCTGGAGATACGCTGGAATGCTTCAAATGATCTAATAAAAATCCCTCTGCCCCATTCCTGCCACTCACTCTGAGTGAGGGGTGTCATCAGGTTGCACCGTATGTGTGAGTGTGTGAGTGTGTGTGAGTGTGTGTGAGTGTGTGTGAGTGTGTGTGAGAGTGTGTGAGAGTGTGTGAGAGTGTGTGAGAGTGTGTGAGAGTGTGTGAGAGTGTGTGAGAGTGTGTGAGAGTGTGTGAGAGTGTGAGTGTGTGTGTGAGTGTGTGTGTGAGTGTGTGTGAGTGTGTGTGTGAGTGTGTGTGAGTGTGTGTGAGTGTGTGTGAGTGTGTGTGAGTGTGTGTGAGTGTGTGTGTGTGTGTGTGGATGGGTTGTGTAAGTATGAGAAACAGGAGAATGTAGAGGCGGTGCGTGATGAATGTAGGAGGAGGCATTATGTGCAGACATTCAGAGCTGAATGAAAATGAGTAGGAGTGGGAACAGGATGAACACTGTTGGCTGGGAATGTTCTGGAATGTTGGATCTGTGCGATGTTTGTGACGGACCCGGGCAGGAGGGACGGCATGAAGAGAAATAAGTTCTAGGCAGTGACCTCCAGTGCGTTTATGCTGGCTGGCAGAGTGCTGTGCCAACCTGGCATTGAGGCCTTAACCGTAGAACTGGAGACATCTGGCCGTTAGCACACACACACACACGGACACACACACACACACACACACACACACACACACACACACACTCTCATATACAGTACACACATTTGCTGGGGCTGTGTTTCCTGCTTAGTCAGGTTGCCAGCTATGAACATTCCTCCTGTCCCACAAATCTCTCCTGACCTTTGCTCCTCCGTCACGGAGATGATGACAGATGGCAGTCACATCGTTGTAAAATGACCTGCCAAGTTGCAGGGATGCACACATACATACACACACACACACACACACACACACACACACACACATATATACACACTCACTGGGTGGAGAAAGGCTCCTAAACTGCCCCCTTTTCCCTCCAGACTTTTTGGCCTCAAGGATATCATTATACCTGCAAACTGCTCCTCCTTCGATGACCTCATCCTCAACACGGAGCACGATTGGCCTGTGTATGTCAACCCCGGCATCCTTCTCCTCCTCTACATCACCGTGGCAACCATTCTGAAGATCAACACCCATAGTTACACTGAGGTGCCTCCAGCCAGACGTGTTAAAAAGTGTGATTTTTGTGCAGTAGCTGTGTGGGATTAGTGCTTATTGTTTTTATTGGTTGCCCAGACGATTGTGGGTGGAGCCAGTGTGACAGAGAGTGGCAGCGCAGAGGAGGTGGAGCTAAAGCAATGGGGGGCGGGACGGAAAAGCCCTGATGATGACACTAAGGTGGGTCAAATGTTCAATCAATCACATCATTCAACCACACCATTCAGTTACAGCCACAGCAGATACACCATGTGTCCAAATGTTTGTGGACACCTCTTCTTCTAAAAAAATAAATAAAAAAAATGCATTGCTGGCACAGGTGTGCGAATACACATACACACCGCTCATCTAGTCCATGTAGAGAAGTACTGCTAGAATAGAAAACTCTCTGGAGCAGATAAACATGAATGGGCTAGAGGGGTATACAGCACCCCAGACCTTACCAAAACCCTTAATCAAATCCTCACAGCAATGCTCCTCTAAAATCTAGCAGAAAGAGACAGTTCCTCCAACAAAAGAGGAGAGATCCTTTTTCATACCCTTGATTTCAGAAGAAACAATGAATAAGCAGGTGTCCCAATACTTTTGTCCACGTAGCGTATCCGTGGGAAGTTGGGTGGCGTTCTGTTAGAGTACATGTTCCTTGTTCCGGTGCAGTGTGATCATGCTGCGTTTCTGTGTTTTCCTTCCACAGCAAATGCTGCTGGCCTCAGGTGAAAGCCCTGGGCAGGAATCTGACCCCGCGAACACTAAAGAACACGTCACAAACGGTTCCAGTCAGCATGACTTAGGTAGGAGGAGCGTTATTCCTCAGAGGATGGATAAAAGTTCTATTTTAAATTAAGTTTATTTTAAAACATAAATAAATGTATTATTTCTCATATTAACACTGTTTGACTGTTGTGTTGCTTGGGAGCCAATGCCAACTGTTCGCTTTCAATTATGGCAATTATCCCCTTATTGGGTAAATCACTGTAACACGTGGTCTGGGGTGATTTACCTTCATTTATTCTTAACATAGAAGAATTCACGACTGATTGTGAGCACAGGTTTATAGACCTGCTTAACTTAAAGTCATTCTTGTGTGTGTGTGTGTGTGTGTGTGTGTGTGTGTGTGTGTGTGTGTGTGTGTGTGTGTGTGTGTGTGTTTCAGGGCTCAGTGTAGCCACGGTGCAGCAGGAGGAAGAGGAGGAAAGCCCTCTGAATTTAGTGGGCAGGATGATCATGCAGCAAAGTTACATCTGTGCCCTCATCGCCATGATGGTAAATCACTATATTTTTTATTTTATATAAATGGAATGTTTTTTAACCATCATTCAAAAGTTCGGAATCACGTTTCTGAGTGGAGTTGGCACATGGCAGCAGCTATTGGACACACAGGACATTGCGTATATATATATATATATATATATATTGCTATGAAAGTATTACAAAAATGTATTAACATATATATATATATATATTATTTATTTATTTATTTATTTAGTCATATATATATATATATATATATATATATATATATATATATATATTAGTGCTGTCAAGCATTAAAACTAATGATCTAATTAACTACAAGCTCTGTGACTGATTAATCTAAATTAATCACATTCATCAGTTTTTGCTATAAAAATATTACAAAAATGAATTAACATATTAATTTGACAGCCCAAATATATATATATATATATATATATATATATATATATATATATATATATATATATATATATATGCTGAAGTATTTCAGACTACTGGACACAATACACAAGCCAGAGTAGTAGCCAGTAGCCAATCAGAACAGCTCATTTACATACATATTAAAGAAATCTTCAGAACTGGACAGCATATTGACATATTAGCAAAAATGCAGTCCTCTTTTTCCTCCTTTCTAATTTTCACTGTGCTCCATCGCCCCCTGCAGGTGTGGAGTATCACCTACCACAGCTGGCTGACCTTCGTGCTGCTGCTGTGGGCGTGTCTGATCTGGATGCTGCGAGCACGCCGACACTTCGCCATGCTCTGCTCGCCCTTCATCCTGCTGTACGGCCTGGGGCTCTGCGGCCTGCAGTACGTCTGGGCCATGGACCTGGAGACCGAGCTGCCCCAGCACGTGGGCTCTATGAGCCTGAGGCAGATGGGACTGGACCAAGCAACGTACCCCTGCCTACGCCTCGGAGCCATGGTGAGCAGAGTGGTGACCTGGGAAGGGGAGGCGATGGTCATTTTTAAGAGTTTAGAAATACAGTTCACCCTTCCTTGCATGAAATGGATGAAATGGTGTGTTTCCCACTCAGCTGCTGTTCATCCTGACATTCTGGCTGCTCTTAAGACAATCGGTGAAGGACATCTTCTGCAGGAAGAAGAAGCAAACCGCTCCGCTGCAGGAGGTCACCACTGGAGGTGAGAGAGGCAGCTGAAATGCACACCCTCCCTATTCCCTACAAATACACACATGTACAGTATGCACACTATATGGACAAAAATTTTGGGACACCTGCTCATTCACAGCTTTCTTCTGAAATCAAGGTTGTTAAAAAGAGTCAATCCTGCTTTTGTTGGAGTAACATGTCTCCTGACTAGATTTTGCTGTGATGATTTGATTGCATTCAGCAACAATCGCATTAGCAACAGGAAGTTTGGTGATCATCACCCCAACTCATCATCCCTAACTTCCCAGCTCATCCCAAAAGTACTGGATGGAGCTCCACCACCATCCATCATTCCAGAGAACACAGTTCCTCCACTGCTCCACCGCTCACTGCTGGAGGGCTTTATACCCCTCTAGCCCATGCCTGGGATTAGTCAGCAAGGGGTGTCCACAAACATTTGGACGTCTAGTGTATATAACTCTTGTGTATATGTGTGTGTATATATATATATATTGAATTCTCTCCTTTCAGAGAACTCTGGGCGTGATGACTCTATTCTAAAGCTGCTGGGCAGGGTGGTGATGAGCCTGTACGCTAAATATTGGATCTACGTGTGTGGAGGCATGTTCATCATGGTCAGCTTCGCTGGAAAGCTTGTAGGCTACAAGATCATCTACATGCTGCTGTTTCTGCTCTGCATGTGCCTCTACCAGGTACCAGCATTCATATGGGTTATGTTGGTTATCTAATGCTACATGCCGTTACTCCACTGCTGGAGAACCACACCCTGCCGACATATTGACCTCTAAGGCTGATCGGATGTCAGGAGTGTGAATGCTTGCTCTGTGTCCTCCCTCTCTTTCTCTAGGTGTATTACTCTCTGTGGAGGAGGCTGCTGAAGCCCTTCTGGTGGTTGGTTGTGGCGTACACCATGCTGGTGCTCATTGCTATCTACACCTACCAGTTTGAGGACTTCCCAGACTACTGGAGAAACTTCACCGGCTTCACAGAGGAACAGTAGGTTATATAAGCCAATTAGGCTTTGACAATTATTTCTGTAATTAATTAATTAATGTAATTAACCTAATGACTATTACTCAATGAATTGGTAATCGATACACCATTAAGATGCTTAATGAATAATAGAAGACATATTACCCCCCGTGCGCGCTTCCTGTATAGGATTACTGTGGACTGTGTAGATCATGTGAATATTATAGAGCATACCAGTGCGCCCCCAATGCTTCCTGTAGAGTATTACAATTTGTCAGAATGAACAGCATTAGAGTATTGTATCTGTACCTGACAAAGTGTAATATTAGTAGCAGCCATATCGCCCCCTATGCTTCCTGTAGCGTATTACAGTCTGTCAGAATGACCATATGAACATTATAGAGCATTATAGAGAACCCAAAGGTGTACATTCACACCTGGAGGGGAAGGAGGGCATTGCAGGTAGAGCGGGCCGCCTGTCCAAATTATTAAATGAATATGAGCGTTAAGAAGTGCTCTATAATGTTATATAACTCTAAAATAATATGAGCCATATCACCCCCTATGCTTCCTGTAGAGTATTAAAATTAGTCAGAATAAACAGCATTACAGAGTATTGTATCTGTGTCTGACAAAGTGTAATAATAGTAGCAGCCATATCGCCCCCTATGCTTCCTGTAGTGTATTACAGTCTGCCAGAATGACTGTGTGGACATTATAGAGCATTATAGAGCGCCTAAAGGTACACATGCACACCTGGAAGGAAAAAAAAGGGCATAGCAGATAGAATGGACCATCTGACCACAGCTGTAATGAGAATGACAATAATAATAAAGGAGAGTCGGAATAGGTGTGTGGGTCGTATGAACGTAATAGAGCACCCCCTATACGTCCTCAAGAGTATTACAGTCTGTCAGAATGACTGTGTGGACATTATAGAGCACCCAAAGGTGTACATTCACACCTGGAGGGGAAAGAGGGCATTGCAGGTATAGCGGGCCGCCTGTCCAAATTATTAAATGAATATGAGCGTTAAGAAGTGCTCTATAATGTTATATAAATCTAAAATAATAGGAGCCATATCGCCCCCTATGCTTCCTGTAGTGTATTACAGTCTATCAGAAGACCCATGTGGACACTATAGAGCACCCGAAAGTGTACATTCACACCTGGAGGGGTGAAAAAGGGCATAGCAGGTAAAGCGGACCATCTGACCAGCTGTATCAGCCCTGATTCACATGATTTTTGCCTTAATAACTATGATGACGACGACAGTGATGATAATGATGATGATGATATGCTTGCGTGTGAGAGGGTGACTGATTGCTGTGTGCGCAGTGGACAAGATCCGTTTGAGCAACCGCATTGGCGAGTTTGTTTGCGAGTGTCATACAGCAATAAAGTGAGTCAGGTTGGCTAATGTACATTTACACAGGGTGTGTGTTACACAGGGTTTTTTGCATGTGTATGTCTGGCAGTGTGGTATTGTGCATGTGTTTTTTTTGCACTGATATATACATTCAAAATATATACTAATATATATATATTTTTTTAATAATAATGTTAATTAAATTTACTTTTTGTCTGTTTTATCTTTTGCATTGGTTTTGATCTGTTTATCAGTTTAAATACTGTGTAAATGGTCTAAAATTAAACCCTGAATTGCACCAAAATAGTTATATTTAATGGTGGTTAGTTACGACTTTGATTTTCAGTCATTTTCTAGAGAACAGTGATGAAATTACAATCTTCAAAAAAAAATGTAATCTTAAAATTAAATCTGATGATTAATTGCAACATAAATGAATGTGATTAACAATTTAATAACTATTTTATTAAGTGAACTCAAGCTGCTAAATTGGGTGTTTAGCTCTCCGGCTCACTTCCTACGTTTATAAGTACCTAATATTAGGTTTTACCGACATGCAGTACATACACATTGTCTCAGGTTACACAAAACCACCAATATAAATATAACCATCGATTAAAACCTGCAGGTTTCTGTTTAAACAGTGTGAACAAAAAGCCATCGAATAAACAAACATACTCACTGCTGCCCTCTAGGTGTGTTATATCGCTGTGTTGGAGGTTAGAGCCTTGTTGTGGGTTTGTTTACATTTGTTACAGTCCTGCAGCTTTAATAATGACTATCTCTGTCTGTGCCCCCCCTCCCCCCAGGCTGTCTGACATTGGCCTGGAGACGTTTAAGCTGTCTGAACTTTTTACCAGCATCATGATCCCCGGCTTCTTCCTGCTGGCCTGCATCCTGCAGCTGCACTACTTCCACAAACCCTTCATGAAGATCACTGACCTGGAGCACGTCACACCCCTGCACAGGCAATTGCACATTCTCACTCCCGACACACACACACACACACACACACACACACACACACATGCACACACACACATGCACACACACACCAGTCAATACTGCACTAATCAATATTAGCTGTATTTTTTATAATTGATTTTAGAATATTTATATTATTTAATATAAGTACTACTATATGTTTATATTAATATATAAAAGTATAATATTAATATATTATTATATAAAAGTTTAATGTTAATATATTAATATATAGATGTTAATATTAGCTGTATTTTCTATAATTGATTTTAGAACATTTATGAAATAAATATAATTGTATTATTTTATTAAAAAATGATATAAGTACTACTATACTTTTATATTAATAACCAATAAATGATCAAATTGAGTTGATTGTGACCAGTTGAACAGGACAGTTCAACAAACACAGGTCTAGGGGCAGTTTTATGTTTGTGAGGGTGGAGCAATAATTTTTTCCAGTGGGTGACAGGTGATGCATGAAATTATGTGATTAATGAAAAAGTGATTAATTAAGTGATCAATCAAATCATGTTTCCTTATGTTTTATTTCTATATTTTTAAATATAGATTTTTATCATTATTAAAAAGGTAGTTTTGTATTGTACCTGAAACCATTTATTGAGACAAAGGCAAAAATAGAGGAACTCTAGGACTATATTCATATAATAATAATAATAATAATAAATTTCCACCTAACTATTTACACAGTCAAAAAATATCAATATTATGACCACCTACCTAATAGTGGCAATAACCACCCTTGATGACATTATTGAGGCGTTGGGCTGTATAAGGGTGATGGAAGGTGGTTGTTATAGAGGTTAGCTGCTCCACAGTGGGGCACCGGTTGCTCTGTACCACTCTTTGGAGTCAAAGTCCCCTCTGGCATCAATGCCCCATAGGGGGCGCTACTGTTAAGCCATTGGGAAGCACTCAATGTGCAAAAAGCCTATTCTCTCTACACCTTTATTACAATGGCTGTAGAAAATCCCACTTAGTGGGCGGATTCCAAGCTGCTACCACCCTTTACCCACTGTCACAGTCATATCAGAACATTATAACCACCCCTGGTCTGGAATGAACTCGGCCCGGGACGTCATGTGATGCCGTGTGACCGGGTTTGCTGCAGGTACAAATAAGCGAGCACACCAGTCAGCTGTAGCTAAACCATCAGCATGGGATGATGGTGCATTAATGACCTCTATAATGAACACCTTCCATCTATACAGTCTATGCCATAGTGTCTGGCTAGTGTCATCCAAGCAGAGAGTGGCTATTCCTACTATTAGGTAGATGGTCATAATATTCTGATCATTCCTGTATATATTCCTGTACTCCTATAGACGTGTGTGTGTGTGTGTGTGTGTGTGCGATTTTGGTTGTACGTGCAGAAAGCGATCAGCCCCAAAGCCAGAGGTGCTCCAGAGTTCAGAGGGAGGAGGCTTTGAGGAGGAGGATCTGCACACAGAGCTGGGAGACGATGAATCAGAGGATGGTGGTGAGAGCACAAAGACGTGCACTTCACACAGTGGCAAGCTCAAACCTGCTCTCAGCCCTGACACCAACACTGGTGTTAGGAAAGCTCTGTGATTCAGAGCAGAGCTATACACTATCTTGACAAAAGTATTTGGACACCTACACATTACTACACCTACAGGAGCTTTTATGACACTCCATTTTGAACTAATAGGCTGTATTAATATGGAGCCGGTCCTCCTTTACTCTAAGCTCTACCAGCAGCAGCAGCAGGTCTGGAGCTCTGCTGCAGTTACTGAGTCAGTTGGAGGCTTTTCTGCACTCTGCTCTGAGCTCAGCACTCAGCACTTTCACTGATGTGTGGAAGAAAGACAGACTGCAGGGCTAGGGGCTTGATTTTATACACATTTGGTGATGGGACTGAATCAGACACCTGAATTCAGTGATTAAGAGGTGTGTCCCAATACTTTTGTCCATATAGTGTATAGTGTATGAAATTCAGTAGAATACCTGGCGGCGCACAGACAACCTCTCTGACCGTCTGATAGGATGCCGTACACTGGTAGTAGCAGGGGACAACCCATGTAAGCTCAGCTGTCCCTCTGCCCTCAGTGATGGTGCCTAGTAAGTGGGGGCTGGTGATGGACAGGCTGATGGTGCTCTTCAGGAAGTTTTCGGATATCCTGACCCTGATCCAGGCGTTCCTCTGGAGGATCCTGGAGCTCCACATCCTCAAAATCGTTGCCTTCTTCGTGGTGTGGGTGGCGCTGTTGGAGGTGTGTGAATATGCTCTGATTACAGAAAGACTTCACCTGGAATGACTGAATGAAAGTTATTATTCTTTTTTGGCTTTTGATCTTACTGTTAATAGAAGAGGAAGTTATTAATAATAATAAATAATAAACATTAAAAAAGCAATAAATTCTAGATTAACGAAAATATTTAAAGCAATTACAGACCAAACTCTCTCTCTCTCTCGTGTGTGTGTGTGTGTGTGTGTGTGTGTGTAGCCGTCTGTGATGAATCTGGTGTTGGTGGTGTTGTGGTCCTTTGCGATGCCGTACACTCGTTTCAGACCGATGGCCTCCTGTCTGTCCACTATCTGGGTCTGCGTCATCATCGTCTGCAAAATGCTCTACCAGCTCAGCATAGTCAACCCTAGCGAGTATTCCAACAACTGCACCATGGTGAGAGACACACACACACACACACACACACACACACACACACACACACCCCTACACCAACATCACACTACACAGTGCAGTAAATGTTAACAGCACATGTGTAAAACTTTATATAACATTAGAATAACCCCAAATAAACATAAAGTCAGTGGTCAGTGAGAGTGTCTACCTGTAATTAACTCTATATAACATTAGAATAAACCCAAATAAACATAAAGTCAGTGGTCAGTGAGAGTGTCTACCTGTAATTAACTCTATATAACATTAGAATAAACCCAAATAAACATAAAGTCAGTGGTCAGTGGTCAGTGAGAGTGTCTACCTGTAATTAACTCTATATAACATTAGAATAAACCCAAATAAACATAAAGTCAGTGGTCAGTGAGAGTGTCTACATGTAATTAACTCTATATAACATCAGAATAAACCCAAATAAATAAAGTCAGTGGTCAGGGAGAGTGTCTACCTGTAATTAACTCTATATAACATTAGAATAAACCCAAATAAATAAAGTCAGTGGTCAGTAAGAGTGTCTACCTGTAATTCACTCTATATAACATTAGAATAAACCCAAATAAACATAAAGTCAGTGGTCAGTAAGTGTCTACCTGTAATTAACTCTATATAACATTAGAATAAACCCAAATAAACATAGTCAGCGGTCAGTGAGAGTGTCTACCTGTAATAAACTCTATATAACATTAGAATAAACCCAAATAAACATAAAGTCAGCGGTCAGTGAGAGTGTCTACCTGTAATTAACTCTATATAACATTAGAATAAACCCAAACAAACATAGTCAGTGGTCAGTGAGAGTGTCTACCTGTAATAAACTCTATATAACATTAGAATAAACCCAAATAAACATAAAGTCAGTGGTCAGTGAGAGTGTCTACCTGTAATGAACTCTATATAACATTAGAATAAACCCAAATAAACATAAAGTCAGTGGTCAGTGAGAGTGTCTACCTGTAATAAACTCTATATAACATTAGAATAAACCCAAATAAACATAGTCAGTGGTCAGTGAGAGTGTCTACCTGTAATTAACTCTATATAACATTAGAATTAACCCAAATAAACATAAAGTCAGTGGTCAGTAAGAGTGTCTACCTGTAATTAACTCTATATAACATTAGAATTAACCCAAATAAACATAGTCAGTGGTCAGTGAGAGCGTCTACCTGTAATTAACTCTATATAACATTAGAATAAACCCAAATAAACATAAAGTCAGTGGTCAGTGAGAGTGTCTACCTGTAATTAACTTTATATAACATTAGAATTAACCCAAATAAACATAACGTCAGTGGTCAGTAAGAGTGTCTACCTGTAATTAACTCTATATAACATTAGAATTAACCCAAATAAACACAAAGTCAGTGGTCAGTGAGAGCGTCTACCTGTAATTAACTCTATATAACATTAGAATAAACCCAAATAAATAAAGTCAGTGGTCAGTGAGAGTGTCTACCTGTAATTAACTCTATATAACATTAGAATAAACCCAAATAAATAAAGTCAGTGGTCAGGGAGAGTGTCTACCTGTAATTAACTCTATATAACATTAGAATAAACCCAAATAAATAAAGTCAGTGGTCAGGGAGAGTTATTGACTGTATGGATGTGTTCAATTCCACCAGCAGCTCAGCTGATTTATCATTGAAGGACTGGTTGGATGAACTGGGGGCTGGACAGGAACTCTCTCTCTCTCTCTCTCTCTCTCTCTCTCTCTCTCGCTCTCTCTCTCTCTCGCTCTCTCTCTCTCTCTCTCTCTCTCTCTCTCTCTCTCTCTCTCTCTCGCTCTCTCTCTCTCTCTCTCTCTCTCTCTCTCTCTCTCTCTCTCGCTCTCTCTCTCTCTCTCTCTCTCTCTCACTCTCTCGGCTGCCTGCTGAGAGGATAATCCTTGCTCTAATTACTCGCCCCCACTTGTGTTTGCTTCATGTTGATGCGTTTAGTCTGAAAGTTTCGGGCTGGTGAGGGGGAGCGGTGAACACTGAGGCGTTTGGCTCTCCGGTGATTAGCGGAGGTTTATAAGCGTTCATTACTGCCACATTAGCACAGAGCTCACAAGCTTCCCTGCTTAGCCTGATTACGGCCCAGGACATATATAGCGATCATGGCTGATAGCTGACATTGTTCATGTACATATCTGTCAGTGGCAACGTACACAGACAAACGGACAAAAGTATTGGGACACCTGCTTATTCACTTTTTGCTTTTGAAATCAACTTCCTGCTTTTGTTGGAGTAACTGTCTCTACTGTCCAGAGAAGATTTTGGAAGACCATGGCTGTGAGGATTTGATTGCATTCAGCGACAAGAGCGATCAGTGAGGTCAGGGTGTTGGATGATGATCACCACCCCACCTCATCATCCCCAACTCATCCCAAAAGTACTGGATGGAGCTCCACCACCATCATTCCAGAGATCACAGTTCTTCCACTGCTCCACAGCTCCTCAATGCTGGGGGGCTTTACACCCCTCTAACCCACGCCTGGCATTATTAGGCAGCATGGTGCTGATAGGTTCATGATGTTTATCATACTTAATGTCTGTGAAATTTACGGTTATAGAGTCCTGAGTACGCCGGCCATCAATACAGAAGTGTATTATGCAGAAGCTGTTTTTCTCTTTTTTTATTATTTAAATGGTTTGAATGGTTTCCTCTAACATCAGTGTCCATTTTTAAATATATATATATATATAATATCTAAAATACCTGGACTTGCTTAAGCCTGCAAACTCTCTGTAAAATAGTAATATGAATATGAAAAGGTTTTAAAGTCTTGCCATCCTTCTGTCTCCTCCAGCCTCTTCCTAATGAGACCAGTCTGGAGATTGATGAGATTCAGAATTCCACGCTTTATAAAGACCTGGTGGATCCAGCCAACTGGTTTGGGTTCAGGAAGGACGCCACAGCTTTAGGATACAGTAAGGTGAGATTCCCCCCGTAGTGCCCCCAGTTAAAATACACATATATAAATACAGAATGTCGGAGTTATGCTCCAAACTGGCTGTTCTGTTGTTCTGTTCCGTCAGAATCACCTGCTGGTTCTGCTGCTGCTGGTGTTTGAGGCCACGGTGTATCGGCACCAGGTTCATCATTACAGGCAGCTCCAGCGTTCTCCGCCCACCATCCCCGCCATCTTCCCCCAGGCCACGCGGGACAAACTGGACCAGGGTCTGCTGCCCTGCATCAAATACCTGCTCAACTACAGCTTCTACAAGTTCGGCCTGGAGGTCAGAGTCCTTCTCTCTCTCACTCTCTCTCTCTCTCTCTCTGTCTGTGTTCTCTCAGTTAGATTCAATGTTTTTAATACGCTTAAAGCAGCTTGGTTATGTACTATTTAAAAAAAAAATTAAATGATTAAACCATTAAATAGTTGAAACAGGAAACAGTATGTAGACAGATAATAAATAATAAATGTATAAAATAATACATTATGTATTTTTTTTTACTATTTTTGTCTAGTTACTGTTTCCTGTTTTCTGATGCACACTACTGCATCTAAAGAAAATAGAATATGGTAGGGCTAACCAAACTAAGGGCTGAGCGGCGCTCTGTAAACAAAAGAGAGGTAGTGGCTAGACCGAAGGGCAACCAAACGGAACTAAAACCGAAATGAACGTACCTCGCTTGCTTCTAGAGGAGGTCTGAGAACATTGCCTGAACATGAACTGCAAACTAGAGCCGACCTGAACACGCCAGTAACGCATGCAGAGTCTCTAAGCGCCGTAAAGATTACCAACGGAGTCAGTTCACGGCAGTGAACAAAGAGGGTAAAGCTTCTTATGTACTCCCAGTCCCAGGTGCAACACATGAACAAAATGAATCAACACAAAAGAACATGAATCAAACCAATTGAACAGAACCAAACACGCCCGGAAATGAAGTGGAAGTCCTTATTTGGGCCTGTGGGCGGCGGCTCAGGATCGCCCCGGGCGCCCCAGGCCCCATCTCCTTCATATGCTTACTGTTATTACAATAGCAAAATTTATCAGGATACAATAATAAATCGTCATATTGCTCAGCTCTAGAATATAGTAAAAAAAATTTGTTATAATTTCATTCAGAAAGATAAACTGTCCAGTCCAACTGTTAAATCCACAAATGTTCGACCTGTTTTATGTTGATACTGTTTAATTTGTCATTTATGCAAACTCTAAATTAAATATTCAAATAATTTGAGATTCTGAATTTCTGATTTTCATGAATTATAAGCTATTAATCAAAAGTAAAACAAGCAGGCTTGAAGAGTTCATATATATTATGAATAAAAAATTCTTGACATTTTGACAAACTTTTTGAATAAAGTTATGATAAATGACCGTTTTCACAATATTCAGTTTTTTAAATAATAAAAATAAAACTGAAGATGTTTTTATACAAAAATAATTTTCAATACAAAAACCTAAAAGATCCTGTGTTGTTTATGATATAACTAAATCTACATAACATGGGGCTGTTATTGCATGTGAGCTTGTTAATGCCAGGACTGAATGAACCGTGGTGCTTCTCTGATCCCTGTAAACAAACTCGCCCGTTCCTACAACCTCATCAGACAACAGCATCAGATCCCAGAGGGTTAGAGAGGGTTCGAGAACCCCTCCAGTGACTCCAGCTGCTTTTCCTTTCCTCACTAGATCTGCTTTTTGATGACGGTGAACGTGATCGGTCAGCGCATGAACTTCCTGGTCATTCTCCACGGCTGCTGGTTGGTTGCAATCATGGTGAGGCGACGCCGGGCGGCCATCGCCAAAATCTGGTCCAAGTACTGCCTGTTCCTCGTCATCTTCATGATCTACCAGTACATCCTGTGTGTGGGCATCCCCCCAGCTCTCTGCATGGGTCAGTCTGATGTCCGCGGTCCACTCGCATCAGACACGCACCACCATCCAACTGTTGATGTTCCTGTTAACTGCTTTACTGGTGTTTCTTTTGTTTTTTCAGATTATCCATGGAGGTGGAAAACCTCAGTCACCATCAACTCAGCTCTGATCAAATGGATCTACCTACCTGACTTCTACACCATCCCCAACTCCAGAAACCTCATTGGTGAGTCTCTGAGCAGGGCTTGAGCATGTCCTCCATACATTTGACCTGAGGTGTGATCATATCTTCTTCACCTAGTCCGACTGGGTTGGTGGAATTGGTGGAACTCGGGCATGTTGGTGGGGCTTCCTTGCATTGGCCGCTATTTTGCAGTCCATCCACAACTTGGACCTGGCCACCAGATGTCTCCACCTTTAGCCATTTCTTAGTAGAGGTACTTGTATGCGTAGGGCAGCTTCACCACCCACATGCTTCACAGTGGACAACGTTCTCCAGTGGTCTTCTGGCTCATCCACAAACGTCAGGCGGCCGACAGTATTCTTTTTGGACAGTGGACGTCTTCCTTGCTTCGTTTGTCCCTGCAAACCTTTTCAGTCTCAGTGTTTGCCTGATGGGTGGTCTCATGAACACTGGCATCACTGTAGGCCCTTAGATACCTAAGGTAGTTACCCTGGGCTGTGGCTGAATGTCCTCCATTTGTCGATCATTTTCCTCGCAGTGGATTGGTGGAGGCCAAGCTCCTTTACCAGTAACTCTCTTTCTGAGGTCCTCTGTTTGATGCTGTGGTCAGCACGTCCCCAGCTACAGTAAGAACAGCCTATATGTAAGGTATTTTACACTGTGTGTGTGTGTGTGTGTGTGTGTGTGTGTGTGTGTGTGTGTGTGTGTGTGTGTAGCGGATTTCCTGCTGCTGATGTGCGCCTCTCAGCAGTGGAAGGTGTTTGAGAATGAGAAGAAGGAGGAGTGGATGGTGATGGGAGGGGAGAACAGCGATAACCCGGACCCCATGGACGGACTGCCCTTTAACCCCGCCCCCAACTTCATCAACTGCAGGTACTGCCCCAGTTACGCCTACTGCCCCCACTGCAGTGCCCCCTGCAGTGTTCACACAGAATTACGGGATAAATGAGCACATATTTGTCACTTTAAATACACACACAAACACACACACACTACTGAACTAGGGGCAGTGAGCACACACACACACACTCTTTGGGCAGCCAACTCCAGCACCTGGGATGTAGCAGAGAGGGTGAAGGGTCTTGCTCAAGGGTCCAACAGTGGCGTATCGAACCCACAACCCTGTCATCAGTAGCCCGGAGCTCTAACTGCTGAGCCAGCACTGCCCCTATAAGTGGTTAAAAAACAGTTGAGGTAATAATCAATAATAATTTGATGATTTGCCTCACTGTCTCTCTCTCTGTCTCTCTCTCTCTCTCAGGTCGTATCTGGACATGACGAAGATTCTGGTGTTCAGATACATGTTCTGGTTCGTGCTGGCCGTGGTGTTCGTGACGGGTTCCACTCGGATCAGCGTGTTTGGGTTGGGATATCTGCTCGCCTGCTTCTTCTTCCTGCTGTTTGGAACCCGGCTGCTCATTAAACGCTCCCGTACCCGACTGCTGATGTGGGACTGCCTCATCATCTACAACGTCACGGTCATCATCTCCAAAAACATCCTGTCTGTGAGTTATTGGGAATTCAGACGCTTCCAGAAGCTTCTGCTGTTGTTTTTGTTGCTTTTATTTGTGTATATATATATAAAAGTGTAATTAATTGATGGTGTGTGTGTGTGTGTGTGTGTGTGTGTGTGTGTGTGTGTGTGTGTGTGTGCGCATGTCAGATCCTGGCTTGCGTGTTTGTGGCTGAGATGCAGGCTCGATTCTGCTGGGTGATTCAGCTCTTCAGTCTGGTCTGCACAGTCAAAGGCTACTACGACCGTAAGTCCGCTCGCTAAAATCCTAGTATTAAAAATTTTAAAAATGAAGCTCGGTATTAATAGTGGTTCATTCTGTCAGTGTCAGAAACTCTCATTTTGAACAAGATGCACATGAATAACAAATAATACGTTCTTTAAAAACAATAATAAGCTCTTACTGATCCAAACTCTGAATAAGCTCACTCTGGAAAAAATCCAGCGCATCCAACAAGAGCCCCAGAAAGCCTCACCCCTCTTCTTATACACAGCAGTAGAAACATGGTGGCTCACAGAAAGCTCTGCTGATGGATTCTACACACTGATCTATTTTACTGTGTGGACATGCACCACCCTAACTCCTCCGGGGGCAGGGCTACACCAGTGAACGCTCAGTGAAATGACCACCAGGGGGCCTGTGGAAGGAAAAGTTGGAGAAATAATATCTAATTGGGATCAGATGATGCTCATGTTTCGGTTTTAGTCTGTAGACCTGAGCTTCTGTGTATTGTATTGATTATATTGAATCCTATTGTAAATAATGTGTGTGTGTGTGACTCTGCAGCTGCATCTCTAAGTGATAAGGAGTGCAGTTTGCCCGTCGAAGAAGCAGGGATTATCTGGGACAGCATCTGCTTCTTCTTCCTCCTGCTGCAGAGAAGAGTCTTCCTCAGCTTCTACTTCCTGCACGTGACTGCGGACCTGCAGGCTTCAGCACGGCAGGCCTCCAGGTCAGAGCGCCCCCTGAGGGAATGGAGTGGAGGGTTTCACTGTTCAGTATGGGAACAGTGAGCTGTTCTTGAGGCTACAAGAAAATACATTTGAGAATTTGAGAATTAAAAAAAAAAGTTTCTTTCCATGAAACAAACTCATCTTTTAAATGTTTATTTATTTGTTTGTTGGTTTATTTATTTCAATTATTTATTTAAGTTTTTCTATTCTTAAAACCAGCCCAGTTTTTTAATGAAACTTTATGGTAAGGGAATTATAATTCAAATTCCAAATGCAGGAAGTAGAATTGGAATTCTATGAAATAAAAAAAAAATTATGGTACATAATTAAGGAATATTTAACAATAAAGCTTTACAGTATATTTTATATATAATTACAACATGAATTTCAGACAGGTATTATTGTATGGACTTTATGTACACAATACCTTATTATAGTAAATAGGGCTATTTTTTATTTTTATTTTTTACCACAAATTAACATTAAAAACATCTATATCTATACTCTATAAAACAGATCATTAAAACTGTAATAAATTTAAAAATGTGGAAAATAATGGGGCAGCACTTCATTTCCCAGAATACGGAAAAATGAAAAGATATTGCTAATTATTTAACATTAAATGAATGTATGTTAAAAGTTAATTCATTTCAGTTTATTTATGTAATAGTTTTATTTTTTATTTAATTATTTGTTATTTTATTTTAATTAGTAGGTAATTAGTTAATAAGTTAGCTTAATGTTAGTGTCTGTACTTACATTTGATAGAAAAATGTTTGTTAAAAGTATCAGAATTTCACTGATATGTGAGAAGTATGACGTTCTCTGAATTGCTGTGAATTCAGTTCCACTTTCTGTGATTCCAGTTTATTTCAGTTCAGCCTCCTGTAGGATGGATTCAATTGAACTGGATTCAATTGAACTGAAATTCTGAATTTTGATGCCATTATATGATTCCAAATATAAATAAAATAAAATATAGTAAATAAAAAAAAAATTCCAGACATTAATACTCCATTAAAACAAGGTCAGATTGGTGATTGTATTTCCTCAAGCTGTATGTGCTCTGTGTGTCACATGAATAACAAATAATCAGTTCTTTAAAAACAATAATAAGCTCTTACTGACCCAAACTCTGAATAAGCTTACTCTGGAAAAAATCCAGCGCATCCAACAAGAGCCCCAGAAAGCCTCACCCCTCTTCTTATACACAGCAGTAGAAACATGGTAGCTCACTCTGTGATTCCAGTTCATTTCAGTTCAGCCTCCTGCAGGATGGATTCAATTGAACTGAATTAAATTATTGCACAACCTTAATGCCATTATATGATGCAAACAAAAAAAAATGAATAAAAAAGTAAATAAAAGTACATTCCAGACATTAATGCTCCATTAAAACGAGGTCAGATTGGTGACTGTATTCCCTCTAGCCGTATCGAATGTGCTCTGTGTGTTTGTGTACAGGGGTTTCGAGCTGTTCAGAGCCAGCATCATAAAGAACATGCGTTTCCATCAGCAGGCAGAGAAGAAATCCATCCAGCAGCTGAAAAACTCGTGAGTACAGGAACATTTAAGCTCTGTTTTACAGAACATCACCATTTAGAGGTTAAATAGGTTGTGAATCAGTGAATTGGAGTTCATATGTTGGTCTGTCCTTACAGGATGGAGCGAATCCGTGATAAACAGCAGAAGTATAAAGAAGGCCGGAAACCATCTGAAAGAGAAGAACAGCCAGCAGGTAAACAATCAGCACACACTCTGACTCCTCCCACTAAAACTGCAATGAATAATTAGTTCAACAATCGATTAATAATCCACTTATTATAGGAATAATAGACTAATAGTCTTATTTGTTTTCTCTCCTTTTGTTGCTGCCATCAAGTTCTATCAGTACGTTAAACTTTTTCTTTCTTAGTTCAACCAAATATTAGAAGCGCCCCCTACGCTTCTTGTAGTGTATTACAGTATGTCAGAATGACCGTGTGGATCATATGAACATTATAGAGCATTATAGAGCACCCCCTACGCTTCTTGTAGTGTATTACAGTCTGTCAGAATGAGCTTGTGGATCAATTAAACATTATAGAGCATTATAGAGCACCCCCTACGCTTCTTGTAGTGTATTACAGTCTGTCAGAATGAGCTTGTGGATCAATTAAACATTATAGAGCGTTATAGAGCGCCCCCTACACTTCCTGTAGTGTATTGCAGTCTGTCAGAATGAGCGTGTGGATCAAATAAACATTATAGAGCACTATAGAGCGCCCCCTATGCTTCCTGTAGTGTATTACAGTCTGTCAGAATGAGCATTTGGATCATATGAGCATTATAGAGTATTATAAATATTTAAAAAGCAGTATATAGTGCTTTTTAAATAAAACTATAGAAGCTATACTCCCCCCTGTGATTACCGTCTGTCCGCATTAACCTTATAGACCATTTTCTTGTTTTAGTAAATTACTTCTGGGAGGACAATAAGCAATTTATTTAAATAATATTTAATTTAATTAAAACATTTGAATATAGCAGTTAATTATTAAAGCCATATGTATTTGACTATGTCATTATGGGGCATTTTCCTTTTTTGTCATGTTTACAGACATGAGTTTCGAAAAATACAGATTAATATGAGAGTAGAGATTACTACTCTAAAGATACATCAGCTTTAAAAACCAACCTGCTGTGAAGAGATCTCACGATGCCTAAAGCCCAGCCTGAAATTGTGGAATGGGAAATTCTGCTTCTGGTGGCATTTTCTCTGAGTTGCAGCCCACCGGTGTGACATTTACTCACACAGTGACTTACAGGCCATCACACTGGTGTGTGTGTGTGTGTGTGTGTGTGTGTGTGTGTGTGTAAATGAGTAAAACCAGGACTGGAGTTTCCGATTGTAGAGTGGATTATCTGTGTTTCATGACCATCCTCAGTAAATGCAGGGATAACTGGTCCCAGTCCATCATCAGGGACTGCTAGTCATGCCGTATCTCTACTCTTCCTCACTCAGAGTCGCAGAAGGAGGCCGAGAGGAAAGAGAGGAAGGAGAGGAAGGAGAGGAAGTCCTCCAAACAGAAAGAGTGGCACCGGCCCTGGATAGACCACGCCACTGGTACACCCACAACACACACTCCTGTCCAACACAGGAGCTCTAAAGTAGCCTGTTCCTACCTTCACTTACTCACAGCAGCTTAGTTGTGTTCAGCACACAGTCAGTAAAGGATACATTGGCTAGTAAAATCATACACGTCATTAAAATCAAGTCAATAAATGGGATATTTCTCAGTATGATGCTGTTTTAAGATTATTAGAATCTTATTTTACTTGTTTTAAGTGATTTTATCAAGTAAAACAGTTTAAATCCAACAAAATAATCAAGTTAATAAATAATACTTATAATAAAACAATTAAGCACGAATGGTATAAAACACTTTCTATAAGCTTGTAATAATCCTGTAATAATAATAGCATGATGAGAAATGTGCATAGAAACACAGAAACTGAGCTGAGTTTGCCTTCATCTCTTAAATATGGCTGTAAAACATATATTTAATAATTTCATACCTACAGATGACTCTAAATACATTTCTAAAGACCTTTTAATTGGGTTAAATTACTACTAATAAGAGAAAATAAGGTTTGCAAGATTTCAGTCTGTGGTGAAAGTTAAAGTATTTGGCATAGGTCCTGTCCTCAGCCCAGGTCTCGCAACGTCTGGACCTAGCACCTAGTTTGCTGCTTTTTGGTGCTGCTTACGTTCCAGGGGGTTCTATGTACGGCAGGGCCAGAGCCAACCCCCTGTAACGTCAGCAGCATCTGAAAGCTGGAAAATAGGCGTGAGGATAGGTCTTTAAACACAGGTGGAAGCTGGTGGTTGGTTGAGGAAAAGGTGACGCAGCACCTAGAGTTTTATTAAGATCTACAGCTCATGAGCCCCTATTCAGCAGCACAGGTTCTGATCTGCTGCATGTGCTCCTCTCCTAGTTTTGCATTCTGGAGATTATTACCTGTTTGAGTCGGACAGCGGCGAGGAGGAGGACCTCTCAGTGGACGAGCAGAAACAACGCAAACAGACTGCTTTTCAGGTAACACACACACACACACACACACACACACACACACACACACACACACACACACACATCTTTAAGGAGAACAGTATTGGGACGCCTGTTCTTTCCTTGTTTAAACCAATAGAATAATTAAATCCCTCCTAATGGAATCAATAAATTCCCTCATCCCCGAATCGTCCCATTAAAGATCCATCATTCCAGAGAACACAGTTCTTCCACTCCTCCACAGCTCAATGCTGGGGGGCTTTATACCCCTCTAGCCCACACCTGGCATTAGGCAGCATGGTGCCAATAGGTTCATGATGTTGATCTGCTCCAGAGAGTCCTATTCTATTGGCAGTTTTGACGGATTGCTAACGACTCAACGTGTGTGACACAAGATTTTTGTGTGTGTGTGTGTGTGTGTGTGTGTGTGTGTGTGTGTGTGTTTGTTCTCCACAGCTGGCGTATCAGGCGTGGGTGAGCAGTGCTAAACATGCGCTGCGTGAGCGACAACAGAGACAGAGAGAGCAAAGACTGGAGAGAGAGAGACAACAAGCTGGCTCACGGGCCTCAGGTCAACACACACACACCCACGCATACACACACACATACACACACACACACACACACACACACACACACACATCCAAAACTGCAGCTTTACAATAAAATTAATTTGCAATTTAATTGGATGTTCGACTTCCATAGACTTCCATTTGACTTCCATTGGACGTTTGAACTCCATTGACTTCCATTGAAATTTTGACCTCCATTGACTTCCATTAGACACTTGACATCCATTGACTTCCATTAGACACTTGACATCCATTGACTTTCATTGGACACTTGAACTCCATTGACTTCCATTGGACACTTGACCTCCATTGACGTCCATTGGAGGTTTGACCTCCATTGGACACTTGAACTCCATTGACACTTGATCTCCATTGACTTCCATTAGACACTTGACCTCCATTGACTTCCATTGGATACTTGACCTCCATTGACTTCCATTGGACACTTGAACTCCATTGACTTCCATTGGAACCACCTACCTAGTATCTAATGTAGCTTGTGTGAAACCTGCTGTTCTTATTGTTCTTTATGGTCATTATTATAATATTAGAGGACTGTCTCACTCTTCCTTTACTCAGGGGGTGATGGAGAGGGGGCCGGGGCTGTTTTTGAGGAGCAGGAGTTACAGGTGGAAGAGGAGGAGCTGGGAGAAGAAGGGGAGGAGTCAGGTACATTTCTCAGTTATAATAAGCTCCTCCTATGAGTACATTCCAGCTGCTGTCGTGGGGCTGAGCCAGCTTGCACTTAAGTGTCACTTTTTGAGAGAGGGTAAGTTCTTCAGTGTGACCCTGATGCTCTTCCAGGAACCCGCAGTGACACAGTGCAGAGAATCCTGGACATCCTGAAGTTCCTCTGGGTGCTCATTCTGGCCATGGTGGACGGTTTCACGCTGTGGCTCAACATGCTGACCAAGCAGTACGTCGACACGTCCACTGTGCTGTGTGAGGAGCGCTACATGCTCATCCACCACATCGACCAGGTGAGGAAGTCCACACCTGCACCAAAAACCTTCAGAGCACAGCGCCACATAGTGGTCTTTACTCTGTCTGACCTCAGCTCCTCTGATTGACTCTGTCAGTCCCCACTTCTTATTATATCCCTGCTGTCCGTTCAGAGGAGGACGGCTTTCCCATTTAGGGTTTAATTCTTCTCTGTGGTTCTTCTTCTTCTTGCTTTTAGTGAGGTTCAGATTTTTATTGATTTAAATTGGACGTTTGACCTATATTGAAATTGATCCATTGATCTCCATTGAAAGTTTGACTTCCATTGATCTCCATTGAAGTTTTTCAATTGACTTCCTTTTAAAGTTTTCCATTGGATGTTAGTCTTGCAGTGACTTCCTTTGGATGTTTGTCTCTCATTGACTTCCATTGGATGTTTAACCTTTATTGAAAGTTTGACTTCCATTGACTTCCATTGGGCGTTTGATTTCCATTGGATGTTTGACCACCATTGAAAGTTTGACTTCCATTGATCTCCATTGAAAGTTTTTTAATTGACTTCCTTTTAAAGTTTTCATTGAATGTTAGTCTTTCAGTGATTTTCATTGGATGTTTGACTTCCATTGACTTCCATTGAATGTTTAACCTCCATTGAAAGTTTAACTTCCATTGACCTCCATTGGACGTTTAATTTCCATTGGACCTTTACCTTTACTTTTTTACCTTTACTGGACGTTTGTCTTCTATTGATTTCTATTGGACGTTTGATTTCTATTGACCTCCATTTAAAATTTTCCATTGGATGTTTGTCTTCCATTGATTTCCATTGGATGTTTAACCTCCATTGAAAGTTTGACTTCCATTGACCTTGATTGGACGATTGGCTTCTATTGACTTCCATTGTCTTGTTTACTCTCAGTGCCTTGTCTTTCTGTAGGTTCTGCTTGTGGTTCTAAGTGGTTCTTTCTCGTGCTCTTAAGTGGTATCGCTTTGTCAGAGTTAGGCTGTTGTAATATGTGTATGTATGACCTGCAGAGGCCCACCAGGGAGCCCATGGATGACCAGCTCTCCCAAGGTAGTGAGAGTCCCACTCTGGAGACGTGTCTAGACGAAACCGATACTGAGGTCAACATCAGCACCGCTGTCAGGTGGGTCTGCTGTCTCACTGCTTTAAAGCTCTGGTGCTCAAGCTGAATCAGCTGACCTTCGGTACGTTTCTGACCCTCTCTTATTGCCGCAGTACCTCTGAGCTGGAGGACGTCAGTGAGCTGGAGGGAGCGCAGGGCTACAGCAGCACCACTTTGAGCTCCCAGCCGACCCTGCAGCTGGAGCCCGACTCACGGACCCTCAGACGCAAGCGCCGCTCCAGAACCGCCAGCGAACTGCTCACAGACAAGTAAGACCTGCGGAGTTAGCACATGTCTGTATAAGGACTAGACTGAGAAACTACAGGCCTACACTTTAAAAACTGAGGTTCTGCGAAGGGTTCTATTAGCAATGCCATAAAAGAACCATATTTGGTTGCATGAAAAAGTGTGTTTACAATAGAGTGTGAAGAACCTTGGCATTGATAAGGAACCTTTACATCAATCCTCTAAAAGGTTCACTCTCACATCTCGTATTCGCCATTTGGACAAAAGTATTGGGACACCTGCTCGTTCAGTGTTTCTTTTGTAGTCAAGGGTACTAAAACAAGCTTATCTTGCTTTTGTTGGAGTAACTGTCTCTACTGTCCAGGCAGGAAGGCTTTCTACTAGATTTTAGAGGAGCATTGCTGTGAGGATTTGATTGCATTCTGTAACAAGAGCAGTGTTAGTAAGGTGAGGATATTGGATGATGATCACCACCCGACCTCATCATCCCCAACTCACCCCCCAACTCATCCCAAAAGTACTGGATGGAGCTCCACCACAATCCATCATTCCAGAGAACACAGTTCTTCCACTGCTCCACAGCTCCTCAATGCTGGGGGTCTTTAGACCCTTCTAGCTCATGCCTGGCATTATTAGGCAGCATGGCGTCAATAGGGTCATGATGTTTATCTGCTCCAGAGAGTCCTAATCTATTGGGAGTACTTCTCTGCAGAGTCTAGACAAGCTGTGTGTCTGTGTGCATTGGCACATCTGTGTCAGCAGCAATGGATGCAACTTAAAGTAGCTGAATCCATTTGTTAGAAGGGGTGTCCTTAAATATTTGGATATATAGTGTACAAACATATATAAAAGGGTTCTTCTGTGGCATCGCTTAAAGGATATGGAAATGGACAGCAGATTTCCATTAAAAATGGGAACTTCACTCAAGAATGTTCTACGTTTTGTTTTGAATGATATTTTTGGCCGTAAATAAACCTCCAACACTCTCAGGATTTCCACTGTTTGGGTCCAATTATCAGTAAACCTCAAGATGTTTTTATGGTCCGAGTGTAGAATTGCAGTAACAGACACTTGGCAGTTCATATTTCCCAAGGAAAAAAAAAGAAAACCCAACTCTTCAGGGGAGAGATGGGCACAAGCGAACATTGTGGGGAAAAATAGAGAGGTTCTACGTTCTAAATAGAGGTCCTTCAAGGGTAGTTTAGTACTTTCGTATAAGCAACTCTAAGAACCATTAATAGTTCTCGGCAACACTGAAGGGGAGTTCTTCTCTATTATGGAAAAGAGTTCCACTACCGTTTTCAGCACTGTGTACACTATATGGACAAAAGTATTGGGACACCAGCTTATTTATTGCTTCTAACTGTCTCTGCTGTCCAGAGAAGAAGGCTTTCTACTAGATTTTGGGAGAGCATTTGGGATTTGATTGCATTCAGTAACATGAGCGTTAGTGAGGTCAGGATGTTGGATGATGATCACTACCCCACCTCATCATCCCCCCCAACTCCCAAACTCACCCCAAAAGTACTGGATAGAGCTCCACCACCATCCATCATTCCAGAGAACACAGCTCTTCCACTGCTCCACAGCTCCTCAATGCTGGGGGGCTTTATACCCCTCTAGCCCACGCCTGGCATTATTAGGCAGCATGGCGCCAATAAGCTGTACCCCCTCATGCTGCTTTATATTTACATTTATGGCATTTAGCTGACGCTCTTATCCAGAGCAACTTACAAGGTAACTCATATTACAAAGATGGGCCAACCTAGTGTTAGGAGTCTTTCCCAAGGACTCTTATTGGTGTAGCGCAGACCGGGAATCGAACCCCAGTCTCTCACATGGTGTGGTAGCTCACTGGCAGGTATCACTGATATACCTGAGATTTACATGAGATACATGGTTCTGTATCTCTCAGCTTGTCCAGAAATGCATGTGTGCTGTAGGAGTGTCTCCAAGCACAAGTTCCACTTCCAGACTATAGGGGGAGCCTACAGTTTTTCGCTTGTTTATCGTTAAACTGTCACCGTAATGTTCCTCCGTGTCCTCCTACAGGCCTTACTGCATAGAGGAGCTCGTACAGAGTCGCGATTTCTACTCCTCTCAGAACCGGCTGCTCAAACTCCTCTTCGCTCTCTACAACGTTCTGGCCGCTCACTCCGAGCTGGTGTGCTACTTCATCATCGTTCTCAACAACGTGGTGACTGCCTCGGTCATCTCTCTGGTCCTGCCCATCCTCATCTTCCTCTGGGCCATGCTGGCCGTGCCTCGGCCCTCAAAGAGCTTCTGGATGACCGCCATCGTTTACACAGAGGTGGGGGGAAAAGCTGGACAGACACTGGGGTCAGGGATTAGGCTGTATTGTGCTGGGCTGTAAACAGATGTGTAGATATGGAAACTGTTTATCTGCACTATGCCTAATGTCAACACAGACACACCACAGACACACACCGTCTACGCTCTGTTTCCTCAGAGTGTTGATATATAGCTTCAGGCCATATTTATATATATTTAATTCACTGCACATCTGTGTTTTACAAGATTCAGAGTCCTAAATCATGTCCAGCTTGGCTTTTTGCATTCTTCATAAAGACTTATATTGCTGTTTTGCTTTTGGAGATCTGGCAGCTGCCTCCTTTTTGGCTGCTTTGCAGTCCAATCTTACTGAATGCTCTTTAGCTCAGGGCTTTAAGCAGTACTTCAGCATTAACTGAACATGGGGAAGCTCTGGAAACACTAAATTAATGACATATGCCAAATTTACATTGTTTTTTTTATAAAATTACAAAGAAGAATACAAATATACAAATCATAAACAATTTTTGGGTGCATAAAAGCAATTATGGTATAAGATATGAGCCTATTTTTTTATTTTTAAGGAGCTATTTAATCTATTAAGCTATTTAATGCTGATTTATGCTGGTCAGGTGTAGGATTGTGTTGGCAAGAATCATGAATCAATATTACGATTTAGTATATTGCAATATATTGAATTACTGTAAGCAAGACGATATATTTTTAAAAATGTCATAGAATAAAAAAAATAACATCATATGCATAAAATCTGAGGAATCTAGTGTTTGGGGTGTAAACACAACATAAAATGAACTACTGTCTGCCACCAATATTTGCATGTAACCTATTCCATTTAATATAGTTTTTAAGTATGAATTAAACTATTAAATAACTATTAGACATGATTAAAATAATACAATTAAAATATTTATTCTATTATATAAGTGTATATGTAGTGTACTATATATATATATATATATATATATATACCCTATATATACCCTATTATCATGCCCTTCTGGACATCGGTCAGATCACATCTTTTGCCCATGACTATGGTTCTGCACCCTGCTACAGCTGACTGCTGTGCTTGCTCATGTATTCGTGCAGCAAACCCTCATCTGTGACTATCTGACGTCCCGGGCCAAATTAATTCCAAATCAGGGGTGGGCATAATGTTCTGATATGACCGTGATCTTGGGCCGTTGTCCCCAGAATGGACACTGGTGCCTCTTGGGCCATTGATGAGAACGGCAACACTGTGGAGCAGTTACCCTCTATAATAAACACCCTCAGTCACCTAATGAACCTACAGTCCATGCCACAACGTCTGGCTAGCCAAGGGTGGTTATTCCCACTATTACATAGGTGTCATTATATTCTGATATGACTGTGTATAGATTTTAGTTATGTAAGTCTTTGGTATTAGTATTTTTTAATATATTATATTTTTTATATTTAGTAAATTTAATATTAAAACTACTGGATGATAAAATTAAACTCTTGTGTAAACTTTTAGTGACATTTTAAAACGTTGATTTAGTTGATTAAAACTCTGTGTAATGTAGCGTACTACCTGTGGTGAGCTGATTTCAGTGTGTTCTAAAATATTCAGAGCTAATATTGTGGTTGTGTCAGTTGCTAACGTGGTGTTAGGAAATTTTCAGAGAGGCCGGAGAGCTTCTGTTGCTCTTGGCTTTTCGGTTTTGGCTGTTTCTGAACGTATTCTTGCTCCGGCCAACCGTTTCCCCTCCTCTGAGTTTACACGCTCCAGCTCTGAAGATTAATCTATGGAGCAGAAAATGACTGTTGCTCAATAGGGATCGCTTTGCCTAATGTGCGTCTGGCTTTCCTCTCTCTCGAAGGTTATGGTTGTGGTCAAGTACCTGTTCCAGTTTGGCTTCTTCCCCTGGAACAGCGAATATGAGACCAGGCTGAACGAGAACAAGCCTTTCTTCCCTCCGCGGATCCTCGGCCTGGAGAAAACCGATAACTACATCCGCTACGACCTGCTGCAGCTGCTGGTGCTGTTCTTCCACCGCTCGCTGCTCCAGGTATGCTGACTGTGCTCCCCCTCAGCCAAGCCTGTGAAATGTAGTTCGATCAGAGGAGTGTTATCTATGAGGTCTTTGGTTTCTTGCTGTTTGAGAGAGAGAGAGAGAGAGAGAGAGAGAGAGAGAGAGAGAGATCATGTAAATTACTGCACAGAAGAGTGAAGAGCCTCGAAAACCTGAACTCCAGTAAAAGTGCTGTTACTGCAGTGGGAAAATAACAGCAGTGAAAGTGTCTTTCAAAAAAGTATCTAGCAGCATCAAATTAAAGTCTGTTCTAGTCCCAAAGAGAGCAAATTGTAAAGCTAAACCAGAACAACGGTAACTGATGGATGAGTAGATGGATAGTTGGGTGGTTGGATAGGTATTTGAATGGAATGGGCGGATTTATGGATGACGGATAGATAGATGGGTATATGAATAGTTAAATGGATAATTGGATGGATGGATGGATAGATGGATGGATAGATGGATGGATGGATGGATGGATAGTTGGACGGATAGTTGGATGGATGGATGGATGGATGGATGGATGGATGGATGGATGGGTGGGTGGGTGGATAGAAGGATGGATAGATGGATGGATAGATGGATGGATGGATGGATGGATAGTTGGACGGATAGTTGGATGGATGGATGGATGGATGGATGGATGGATGGGTGGGTGGGTGGATAGAAGGATGGATGGATGGATAGATAAATGGATAGTTTGATGGATGGATGGATGGATGGATAGTTAGTTGGATGGATGAATGGATGGATGGATGGATAGATGGATGGATAGATGGATGGATAGATGGATGGATAGATGGATGGATGGATGGATAGTTAGTTGGATGGATGGATGGATGGATGGATAGATGGATGGATAGATGGATGGATGTATAGTTGGAAGGATGGATAGTTAGTTGGATGGATGGATGGACAGTTAGTTAGGACATGTGTTTGTGTACTCCTCAGCGTTATGGACTGTGGGACCAGGAGGGTCCTCTGGAGGAGAAGGTCAGTCCGTCCTCAGGGCAGGAGAAAAGGAAGAAGGAGGAGGGACAGGAGATGGACGCTGGTCTCACTGTGCTGGAGGAGAAAACCACAGAGCCTGACCAGGAGTCCCAAACACACCCAGCTCCACAGACAGAAACTCCTGACCCCGAGCAGGATGCAGAAATAACCCCCGAACCGCTCAGCTTACACTCGGATGAGGGCAAGAGGAAGGGTGGTCTGCTGCGCTTCCGCAAGAAAAAATCAAACAAAGGTTTGTCCCTTTACTGACGGACTGATTCGGATTAAAGGGGAAGTCCACCCATTTCCCCAAATTGTAGTGTAATTCACTCTGACTGAAAAATAATAATTCATAATATTCAGCCATTCTTTTTTTCTGCATAATTCAGTGGATGAGATGAACACATTTATAATATGATATAATATATATCTTTAGATACTGATAGATATAGATAGATAATATATATCAGATTACTAATAATATTGCTAAGACATACTATATATATATATATATCTGTCCGCACTTGTTTGTTTGTGTTGCACTTGTGTCTTGTATGCACTGTCTATGTTGCACCATGGTCCGGGAGGAACGTTGTTTCGTTTCACTGTGTACTCTGTATGTAGTTGAAATGACAATAAACCCACTTGACTTGACTTGACTTGACTTGACTTGACTATATATATATATATATATATATATATATATATATATATATATATATATATATATATATATATTTAAAGTGGTTGAAATGAACACATTTAGACATTTAGGGTGTGTTTAAATATATATATATATATATATATATATATAGTAGTAATAATAATAATCTGATGTTATATATAAATATTATTGTATACTATCACCACTACTACTAATCACTCTGTTGAAATGTAGAAATTCAATGTTTGCATATGCCTCTAATTAAAAATGCAAGTTGAATTTTGATTTTAGCCACAATTTCTCGTCAGTGCATAATTTTTTGATTGCTTTTTTTTTTTTTAGAATAATAAATGAGGAGAAGCTTAGACAGTTTAAAGTTTTTAAGGCTTCAGTTATTAGTGCTGATGCTTTTATCTGTGATAAGCTCCAGATATTGTATTTAACAGTGAAGATACTGCAGGACGGTTTATTAACGTATTTAGTATTTAGTATTTATACTGAAGGTGAGTATAGTTTCTGTGACTCTCTGAGATGAAGGGGTTAGGAATGGGATTATATGGCGGTAGTGATTTGAACACAGTGTTTGTTGATCTAGAGTCTGGAGGAAAGGAGCTGAAGAAGAAGAAGAAGAAGGCCCGGATGAAGCGCAGAGAGGAAGCCAGTAAACAGCTGAAGGCTTTCGGAGAAAAACTCAAGAGCTTCTTCGTCTCTGTGTGAGTGAAGCTCTGCTGAGTGATGCTCGCACTGCGTCAGTGCCCCAGTTAACACTGCTGCAGCACCGCCGCGCCAACACACACACACACACACACACACACACACACACACACACACACACACACTCACACACCATCCAGCATATTTCTCTCTCTCTCTCTCTCTCTCTTTCTCTCTCTCTTTAGAACTCTCTTGTACTCTCTATCTCTCTCTCTCTCTCTCTCTCTAACTTTCTCTTTCTAACTCTCTCGCGCTCTCTCACTCTATTGCTCTCGCTCTCTCCCTCTCTCTCTCTCTCTCTCTCTCTCTCTGTAGAAGTCTCTCTCATTCTATTGCTCTCGTGCTCTCTCTCTCTCTCTCTATCTCTCTCTCTCTCTCTCTCTAACTTTCTCTTTCTAACTCTCTCGCGCTCTCTCACTCTATTGCTCTCGCTCTCTCCCTCTCTCTCTCCCTCTCTCTCTCTCTCTCTCTCTCTCTCTCTCTCTCTCTTTAGAACTCTCTTGTACTCTCTATCTCTTTCTCTCTCTAACTTTCTCTTTCTAACTCTCTCGCGCTCTCTCTCTCTCTCTCTGTGTAGAAGTCTCTCTCACTATTGCTCTCTCTCTCTCTGTAGAAGTCTCTCTCACTCTATTGCGCTCTCTCTCTCTCTCTCTTTCTAACTCTCTCTTACTCTCTCTCTCTCTCTCTCTCTCTCTCTCTCTCGCTCTCGCTCTCTCAGTGTTAGGAACGTCTACAGGCCGACCCACAGGTTCTTCCACAACATCCTGCACGCTGAGTACCGCGCCGCCACTGATGTGTACGCTCTGATGTTCCTCACTGACGTGGTGGATTTCATCATCATCGTCTTCGGCTTCTGGGCGTTTGGAGTGAGTACTGGCAGCCTGTGTTACTCAGCATCAGTTTGTGTGGGGTGTGGATTCATTGCTCACACTCTGCCGCTTTGCTGCCTAGGGGCGGAGGATTACTGAGTTTGATTAAGTGTGATTAGATTAACCCTTTAAAGTATGAGAGCCACTGCCCTGCCCTCACTCTCACTGCTACACACCTCACGGTCGAGTCGAGTCACTGCAGGTAGTAAGAGAGTAACAGTGTAGGAACGGGCGAGTCGGCCTGCCTCTGAACCATGTCTGAACTCTATACTCACTTTCAGTTGGTGCCATTTGGCCCTAAAAAACAAATATGCTAATTAGACCACGCCTATAATTTTTGTTGTTGTTGTTCTTGAACCCTCTGGGATCTAAGTGTATTTTCAGGATTTTTGCATGTCTTCTTAGATTTGCCTTTAAAGGCAGCTGAATATGAGATAATACCCACATGAGACCCTGTGTGACCTCGAGCACTGTGTGAGGAGATCATCTGACCCTAAACCTGAACAACTCAAGCCACCCCTGATGGTGTGCCGCTGTGCTGTAGCGAGTCCAGACTGTGTTTTTTTCGTTTCCTGCTGCAGAAACACTCCGCGGCGGCCGACATCGCGTCCACACTGTCAGAGGACCAGGTGCCCGAGGCCTTCCTGGTCATGCTCCTGATCCAGTTCAGCACCATGGTCATCGACCGCGCCCTCTACCTGCGCAAGGCTGTGCTCGGAAAACTCATCTTCCAGGTCATCCTGGTTTTCGGGATCCATCTGTGGATGTTCTTCATCCTACCTGCGGTCACTGAGAGGTGAGAAAGAATTTGGTTAGATTGAAACAGATCGGATTAGAATAGACTGGATTATATTTCATTGGACTAGATTACATTCGATTGGAATAGACTGGATTACATTAGATTCAAAAGGACTAGACTTAAATAGACTAAAAATAAGATGAAATGGATTAGATTGGAAAAGGATGGATTAGATGGGATTGGACTAGCCTGGATTAAAAAAAGACTAAAATGGACTGTGGAATGTGTGTGTGTATGTGTGTGTATGTGTGTGTATGTGTGTGTATGTGTGTGTATGTGTGTGTGTGTGTGTGTGTGTGTGTGTGTGTGTGTGTGTGTGTGTGTTCGATCAGATTAGGATTGGAATAGACTGGATTACATGAGATTGAAATACATTAGATTGGAGCAGAATGGATTCGATTGGATTAGTTTAGGATTAGAATAGATTGAATTTGATTAGATTAGATTGGACCTGAATTAATTACATTGGATTCAATTAGGATTATTATGTACTGAATTAGATGAACTTAATGAACTACAATGGAATATATTCGATTGGAGGAGACTGGATAAGATTAGTTTAACAATAGATTAGATTGGACTACAATGGATTAGATTAGATCAAAGTAGATTAGATTAGACTAGAATGAATTAGATCTGATTAGTGGGTTTTAGGATTAAAAAGGATTATTAATCGATAAGGATTAAAATTGACTGGATTGTATTTGATTGTAATAGATTAGATCGGACCACATTAGATAGGTAGGTACGTAGGGGCATAGTAGCGATGTAGAATATTAGCGTAAATAATTACGTCTTTAGGTTACAGGAGTATTAATCTGATGTTTTATCAGCTTCAGTTTATTTATTTATTTATTTATTTATTTATTTATTTTAATCAGTTAAACATTTTTAATCAGTTAAGGAAAGGAAGTGCTGCACCCAGCATCTGGACCACATGCTGTTCAGGGTCGGAGAGATTGCAGCTCTGAGCTCTGAGCTCTGTAAAGTCTTATTTAATGTCTGCAGATGAAGCTTCAGAGGAAGTGCTGTGTGACTGAACTCCAGGCAGAGCTCGGTTTTTCCTTAAAGCTGATATCTTTACCCTTTATCTTTACAGGATGTTCAATCAGAACTTCGTGGCTCAGCTCTGGTACTTTGTCAAGTGTATCTACTTCACTCTGTCGGCCTATCAGATCCGCTGTGGGTACCCCACGCGCATCCTCGGAAACTTCCTCACCAAGAAGTACAACCACCTCAACCTCTTCCTCTTCCAGGGGTGAGACTTTTCAAACATGCATCATAACAGATGTTTTACAGCAGGATGAAGTGTATAATTTTTAATATGTCCGAGTGTGTCAGGAGTCAGGAAACCCAGTCCAGTTCAGAGCGCAGTTTATAGCAGATACTAAATCAATCATAGTAGATACTGAATAATTCATAGTGGAGACTGAATAGTCCCTAGTGTGTACTGAGTAATTTATAGTAAATTCTGAATAATTCATAGTGAAGACTGAATGATTCATAGTAAATACTGAATAATTCATAATAGATACTGAATAATTCGTGGTGGATACTGAATAGTCCCTAGTGTGTACTGAGTAATTTATAGTAAATACTGAATAATTCATAGTGGAGACTGAATGATTCATAGTAAATACTGAATAATTCATAATAGATACTGAATAATTCATGGTGGATACTGAATAGTCCCTAGTGTGTACTGATTAATTTATAGTAAATATTGAATAATTCTTAGTGAATACATAATAATTCATAGTTGATACTGAATGATTCATAGTGGATGGTTAAAATAATGTAACCAAATGTAAACTAGTTACAATATTCAGAATAATTAATAGTAGTCACCACAAAATTCACAGTACATATTGAATAATTCATAGTGGATACTGAATAATTCATAGTGGATACTGAATAATTCATAGTAGATAATGAATAAATTATAGTAGATACTGAATAATTTATAGTAGATACTGAATAAATTATAGTAGGTACTGATTAAAAAATTATAGTAAATACTAAATAATTCCTTGTGAATACATAATAATCCATAGTGGATACTGAATTATTCATAGTAGTCATTAAATAATACTGAATAATTCATACTGGATGCTTAAAAAGAATAACTAAAAGAATAACTAATGTAGACTAGTTACAATATTTTGAATAATTAATAGTAGTTTCCACAATTTACAGTAGATACTGAATAATTCATGGTGGATACTGAATAGTGTATGGTGTGCACTGATTCGTTCATAATTCATAATGAATACATAATTCATAGCAGCTACCACATAATTTACAGAAGATACTGATACAATTCATGGTGGATACCAAATAGCCCATAGTGTGTACTTATTAATTTATAGTGAATACTGAATAGTTCATTGTGAATACATAATAATTCATGGTGGATACTGAATAATTTATACTGGATGCTTTAAAAGAATGTTAACTTATGTAAACTAGTAAATTAAGTCAATGTTTTAAGTAATTAATGGTAGTTACCACAATTTACAGTAGATACTGAATAGTACTTATTACTATGAATTATGTCTTCACTATGAATTATAAATTAGTTACCACATCATTTATGGTGGATACTACATAATTCATACTGGATGCTTAAAAAAGAATGTTAACTTATGTAAACTAGTTACAATATTTTGTAGTTTCCACATAATTTACAATAGATACTAAATATTTCATGACGAATACTGAATAATCCATGGTGTGTACTCATTACTATATGGTGAATATATAATTCATAATTGTTATTGATTGATTGATTGTGGATTGTGAATAATTCATATTTGATACTAAAATCCATAGTGCTTATTGATAAATTCATAGTAGTCCCTGAATAATTTATAGTAGTTGCTTAATAAATTACAAATCTAAACTAGTAAGCAGTGAAACCTTGTTTAAGGACGTTTTCAGTGACTCCGTCTTTACTCCCAGGTTCCGCTTGGTGCCCTTCTTGGTGGAACTTCGGGCCGTGATGGACTGGGTTTGGACAGACACCACTCTGTCCCTTTCCAACTGGATGTGTGTGGAGGACATTTATGCCAACATCTTCATCATAAAGTGCAGCAGAGAGACAGAGAAGGTATAAAGATGGATGGATTCCCGCTATGAGCTGGATTACTTTTACCAGTCTCTCTGTGATTGGTGGGATCTGATTGGCTGACTGATATAAGATAAAGCATTTGTCTGCTTTCCCCAAATCCCACTAGATAGTCTGAACCAGTCAATAAGACATGGCCTGTTCACACCACTGCATCTGTCACACACTGCAAATTCATACTGGATCAGAATTATTCCACAATAAATACTGGATTAAAATTTCTCCACAGTTCTTACTATAAAATTGTAAAAAATAACAGCTACTGCAAAATCATACCGGATTAAAATCTCTTCACAGTTATTACTATAATTAAAAAAAAACAAAAAAAACAAAACAGCTACTGCAAATTCATGCTGTATTAAAATCTCTCCACAGTTATTACTATAATATTTTTTTAAATAACAGGTACTGCAAATTCATACCGGATTGAACTCTCTTCAAAGTTATTACTATAAAATGGTAAAAAACAAAAGATACTGCAAATTCATACCGGATTAAAATCTCTCCACAGTTATTACTATAATTTTCTTTTAATAAAAGGTACTGCAAATTCATACCAGGTTAAAATCTCTCCACAGTTATTACTATAATTTAAAAAAAAATAACAGGTACTGCAAATTCATACTGTATTAAAATCTCTCCACAGTTATTACTATGAAGTTGTAAAAGTAACCGGTACTGCAAATTCATACCGGATTAAAATCTCTCCACAGTTATTACTATGAAGTTGTAAAAGTAACCGGTACTGCAAATTCATACCGGATTAAAATCTCTCCACAGTTATTACTATAATTTTCTTTTAATAACAGGTACTGCAAATTCATACCGGGTTAAAATCTCTCCACAGTTATTACTATAATTTTAAAAAAAATAACAGGTACTGCAAATTCATACTGTATTAAAATCTCTCCACAGTTATTACTATAATTTAAAAAAAAATAACAGGTACTGCAAATTCATACTGTATTAAAATCTCTCCACAGTTATTTCTATAAAATTTGTTTTTTTTAGAAAAACCAGATCAATTGTTTTTGTTTTGCTGATTGGTGCCCTGTTCGTCCGGCTAGTTCACTGAATCCTCTAACTGTGGAAGCCACTGTTTCTCTGCTGTTTTGCAGTGTTTCATTGATCAGTCATGTTCGTGTTCTCGTATTATTGTCTTCACATTAATTTAAGGCATCAGAACTCATCATCAGTCAGTCAGGCTTTTCTTTTAGAGTATTAAAGCCACATTAATGAGCTGTGAGAAATATCAGGCATCAATCCACCCCATTCTAGTCGCAGGACAGCTGTACTCTGGTTAGATGGAACATTGCAGACTCTTAAAATATGGCTTGCAAATACGCTAGTGGGTCTCCAGAACCAGAATCTAGTCTCAGCCCAATCATGAATATCTCTGTCCTGAACTGTCTCCCCAGAAATATCCTCAACCAAAGGGCCAGAAGAAGAAGAAGATTGTGAAGTACGGAATGGGCGGCCTCATTGTCTTTTTCCTCATCTGCATCATCTGGTTCCCACTGCTCTTCATCTCACTGGTCCGATCGGTTGTGGGTGTGGTTAATCATCCTGTGGATGTCACGGTCACAGTCAAGCTGGGGGGTTATGAGGTAACACAAGCCAGATATCATAAAACTAATGTCCTAAAAAAATGGTCTTCAAATCTGGACTCTGGCACCATGGCTTCTGTCTGGAGAAGACCACAGAGCTCCAAACACCATCATTCTCTACCACATACCAACATTCTCCATCAATCAGTACCATTCTCCACCAAACACCACCATTCTCCATCAATCAGTACCATTCTCTATCAATCACCACCATTCTCCATCAATCAGTACCATTCTCCATCAAACACCACCATTCTCCATCAATCAGTACCATTCTCCATCAATCACCACCATTCTCCACCAAACACCACCATTCTCCATCAATCAGTACCATTCTCCACCAAACACCACCATTCTCCATCAATCACCACCATTCTCCACCAAACACCACCATTCTCCATCAATCACCACCATTCTCCATCAATCAGTACCATTCTCCACCAAACACCACCATTCTCCATCAATCACCACCATTCTCCACCAATCAGTACCATTCTCCACCAAACACCACCATTCTCCATCAATCAGTACCATTCTCCACCAAACACCACCATTCTCCATCAATCACCACCATTCTCCACCAAACACCACCATTCTCCATCAATCACCACCATTCTCCATCAATCAGTACCATTCTCCACCAAACACCACCATTCTCCATCAATCACCACCATTCTCCACCAATCAGTACCATTCTCCACCAAACACCACCATTCTCCATCAATCAGTACCATTCTCCACCAAACACCACCATTCTCCATCAATCAGTACCATTCTCCACCAAACACCACCATTCTCCACCAAACACCACCATTCTCCACCAAACACCACCATTCTCCATCAATCACCACCATTCTCCATCAATCAGTACCATTCTCCACCAAACACCACCATTCTCCATCAATCAGTACCATTCTCCACCAAACACCACCATTCTCCATCAATCACCACCATTCTCCAATAAACACCACCATTCTCCACCAAACACCACCATTCTCCACCAATCACCACCATTCTCCACCAATCACCACCATTCTCCACCAATCGCCACCATTCTCCATCAATCGCCACCATTCTCCAATAAACGCCACCATTCTCCACCAAACACCACCATTCTCCATCAATCGCCACCATTCTCCAATAAACGCCACCATTCTCCATCAATCACCACCATTCTCCATCAATCACCACCATTCTCCACCAATCACCACCATTCTCCACCAAACACCACCATTCTCCATCAATCGCCACATTCTCCAATAAACGCCACCATTCTCCACCAAACACCACCATTCTCCATCAATCACCACCATTCTCCATCAATCACCACCATTCTCCAATAAACGCCACCATTCTCCATCCATCACCACCATTCTCCATCAATCACCACCATTCTCCAATAAACACTACAATTCTCTACCAAACACCACGATTCTCCTACGCCATCATTCTTTACCAAACACCACCATTCTCCACCAATCATCATTTTAGATCAAACGGCACCATTCTCCACCAAACACTTTTTCTCAATACCATCTTCACATATAAACACCACCATTCTCCACCCACTACCACCATTTTCTATGAAAGAAACACAATTGAACACCATCTTCTTGTATAAACACCACCATTCTCCACCAAACACCATTTTTCAATAAACACTACCATTCTCCATCAATCACCACAATTCTCCAATAAACACCACCATTCTCCATCAATCACCACCATTCTCCATCAATCACCACAATTCTCCACCAAACACCACAATTCTCCTACGCCATCATTCTTTACCAAACACCACCATTCTCCACCAATCATCATTTTAGATCAAACGGCACCATTCTCCACCAAACACGTTTTCTCAATACCATCTTCACATATAAACACCACCATTCTCCACCAAACACCATTTTTCAATAAACACTACCATTCTCCATCAATCACCACAATTCTCCAATAAACACCACCATTGTCCACCACTCAGCACCATTCCCCATCAGTCACCACCATTCTCCACCAAACACCACCTTTCTACAAAACCATCTTCCCAAATAAAAAAACAGCTTTTTCCACCTAACCCCACCTCTCTCAACCTAACCCCACCTCTCTCCACCTACCCTCTCCGTTCTCTGGTTTCAGTGAAATTGTGTGAATAGGCAGAACCTCTTTATGCTCTGAGGTTTGAGTTAAATGTCTGGTTCTTCCTCAGCCCTTGTTTACGATGAGTGTGCAGCAGCAGTCCATCCAACCTTTTACTGAGGAGAACTACGACCGCCTCACCAAGCAGTTTGGAAACAATGCGGTGAGCGCCACAGACATCCTCTGCTCGTCTGACGTACAGCCTGTGCTGCTTGAACAGGGATATCGTGGTTATCGAATGATGGGATGGAATTTCTCTAGGTCTTGATCCTGTGCTCTTATTGGCTGTTCCTCACAGGTGGCGATGCAGTTCATTACACTGTACAGTTACGAGGACATCGTAACGGCCAACATCGAGGGCAGTTCAGGGTCAGTCTGGAGGATCAGCCCACCCAGCAGACAAGAGGTCATTAAGGAGCTGCTGGGCAGCCTGGCGGACATGACCCTGCGGCTGGCCTGGAATTTCCAGAGGTCGGTGTGCAAGCCAGAGCTTTCCTGTGGTTCAGCTGGTTCACTTACAGCTACTAAAGGGATAAGCGTTCAAACCAGGGGTGGGGAAGTCCTCGGATCTCCACCCCTGATTTAAACCATTGGTGCTATTCCTATTATTAGTAGACACCTCAGCTTTACTAAATCTGCACGTTTTAACCCAAAAAATTACAAATTATGAGGTAAATACTGTCATGCACAAAGCATGTATGTCCAAATATCAACTTTACAGCAGAAGGAAAAAAAAATCCAACATTTAATTTAAGTTAATGTAAAAAAAAAAAAAAACAATTTGGAGCATTTCTATTGGTCCATTTATCATCCAATTCTGATATAATATAAATCTGGCAAAAACAGCAACAATGGACATACATGATTTTGACAGTGATGATATATATATAATTAATAAATATCAAGAAATGTAAATTAAAAATACATTTATATTAAAATAACCATGCATTTATTTCATTTTGTGTCACAGGGACCTGGGTAAAGGCGGGACAGTGGAGAACACTTTTGATAAACACTCCATCAACCTAGAGCCTGGAAACCCAGTGAGAGCGGACTTAGCCTCGTTGTTGGTGGGGAACCGCACTGAGCCAGTGTAAGTCTTAATCACAGATCAGCCAGTATCCTGCCAGTATCCTGCCATTGGCCTTCTGTGGTACAGTGCAGTAAACTAGCACGCATTCCTCTCTTCCTCAGTCGAGTGCCGCACATGTTCCCCAACTACATCCGAGCCCCCAACGGAGCCGAGGCCAAGCCCGTCAGCCAGCTGTACGAGGGTGAGTTCTGGGTGCTTTCAGTGGAGGAGCTCACTGACCACCATCAACACTTGCAAAGTGCAAAGCTTGGCAGCAGACAGTGGTTCATCTTGTGTTGTTTAAACCCCAACCACTAGATGGCAGTGTTGTGATTGAATAAAAAAAAAACATATTGAGTATCAAATACATTGAGTCAGAGCCCGTATCGTAATACGCTATATGTCCAAAAGTTTGTGGACACCCCTTCTAATGAATTATTTAGATTCTTTAAGTTGCATCCATTGCTGAGACAGATGTGCATACACACACACACAGCTTGTCTAGCCCCTGTAGAGAAGAAGTACTGTCAATACAACAGGACTCTCTGGAGCAGATCAACATCATAAACCTTTTGGCACCATGCTGCCTAATGCCAAACGTGGGCTAGTAGAGGGGTATAAAAAGCCCCCCAGCATTAAGCTGTGGAGCAGTGGAAGAACTGCTGTGTTCTCTGGAATGATGGTGGTGGTGCTCCATCCAGTACTTTTGGGATGAGCTGAACGTATTGTCGCTGAATGCAATCAAATCCTCACAGCAATGCTCCTTCAAAATCTAGTAGAAAGTCTTCTTCTCTGGACAGTAGAGACGGTCACTCCAGCAAAAGCAGGATCAGCTTTTTTTAATCCCCTTGATTTTGGAAGAAGCAATGCTTAAGCAGGTTTCCCAATACTTTTGTCCATATAGTCTACAAATCAAAATGCTCTTTTAGCAGGGGACAACTGCTATAGCGTGAGCTAGTGTAACAGGGCTAAATGCTACGAGAGGGGGCTGATGGTCTGTCTGTGTTTTGCAGGAGATGAGGAGGGCTATCAGAATGTGACTCTGTCTCTGATGAGGGACGGCTCTCTGAATGGCAGCGGCGCTCAGGAGTGGTGGGACATCAGTATTGCGGACTGTGATGCGTCTTCAGGGGCCTGCGGGGTCTTACCCATGGTCATCTTCAATGACAAAGTTAGCCCACCCAGTCTGGGCTTCCTGGCTGGATATGGGTAAGGAGCTTCATTCCTCAGGTAGAAGTGAGTGGAGATACTGGGGTTTAAAAGACTTCTATAGAAGTTGAAGCTTTAAGCTTTTTACTCCAGTAAAAGTGTAAAAGTACTGGTTTCAGAACGACTTGAAGTAGAAAAGTAAAAGTAATGGAAGCAAAACAAAGGCTGAAAGCTCAGGTCACGCCACAGGGGTCTATAGTGCCCTACCCCCCTCCCCAAAACCCATTTCTCTAAAAGTCATAATGAGGAGAATGATCTAATAAAATATTGATGTTAAAAATGTTTGGCTGCACTAGGCTCCTGATTCAGCTGCAGATCTGCCCATTGAAAATGAAGCATTTCAGTAATATCAGCTCTATTAAAGGAGCGTCTCTGTGCTCTACTGAGCATCAACATGAGCTTCATGGAGGAAAATATGAGGAGTCATTGTCTAGAAGTTCTGTAAAGCTGCAGAAAGTCAGACTTCAGAGGCGTGTGATCAATAAGCTTTATTGGAATGTAAATGTGGGGCTCAGTCGGGACGTTTCACTGCAGCTCTCTTGAGTCTCTGCCACGGACACAGTCTTCATACTAGACTACAGACGTCTGCTGTGAGCTCGCTGGAGAGAGACGGGACGTGTGCAGGTGTGATGGATCTCTTATAAACCAATAGGGAGTCAGAATGGTGTCTGTTTATACTTCTCATCCAATCAGGATCAGACTCACACTTTCCGGATGGAGAGATTTATCTGGAGAGGGTTTTTATTGATGACGAGCCGGAATGAAAACTAAGGGAAATGAAATAGGAGAAACGAGGCTGTTTTTAAAATGTAAGGAGGAGAAAGTTCAGATAATTGGGTGAAAATGTGAGAAGTAGAAGTAAAAAGTCTGAAAAATTAATAATTACTGCAGTAAAGTTTAGAGAACCTACATTTCTACTGTAGTAAGATAGTGAAGTATTTGTACTTTGTTACTGGCACCTCACGCAAGGTTATTCTTACGCCTTTCCAGACGTTGGAGCGCTCATTACTCCACCTCCCCATGGTGGAAGTGTACTGACCCACTTCCTGTTGTCTTGTTGTAGGATCATGGGGCTGTACGTATCCGTGGTTCTGGTGATCGGTAAGTTTGTGCGAGGCTTCTTCAGTGAGATCTCCCACTCCATCATGTTCGAGGAGCTGCCCTGCGTGGACCGGATCCTCAAGCTGTGCACGGACATCTTCCTCGTCCGAGAGACGGGCGAGCTGGAGCTGGAGGAGGAGCTTTACTCCAAACTCATCTTCCTGTACCGATCCCCAGAGACCATGATCAAATGGACCAGGGAGAAGAACAACGACTAGACTAGACTAGACTCCTCTTTCGCATCCACTTGAACTGCCTGTCGTTTTTCCACTGCGTCACCTGGTGCAGGTGAGGCGGCCTTGTCCAAAGTGCCTTGGCTTAGACCGCGGCCTCCTCCCACAGGGCCTTTACGGGCGTTCACGCTCAGCGGTGACGCGGCCCTCGCCGAGTCATCCGGCGGCTGTAATGATATTTTATGAGCACAGAGATGAGCACATAACGACTTCCTCTCAATGCTGCTGAGCTATGCTGACACAGTGTGTGTGTGTGTGTGTGTGTGTGTGTGAGGGAGTGTGTGAGAGAGAGAAAAAGTGTGTGTGTGTGTGTCGGGCTCTCTGGATCTGAAGCTTGGGTGATGGATGTTTTTGTGTGTGTGTGTGTGTGTGTGTGTGTGTGTAGGTTTCTGTTCATTAAGGCTGAGCCATGCTTACGTGACTCCGATTCAGGCAGTGCCCCAGGCCCCCCACAGCCTTATTAAGTGAATGTGACCCTAGCACAGCTGGCCTCCTCCTTCTCCGCCCATGATGTAGTCGTTCTTAGCTACTGGTGCAGCTTAGGACCAGCTTGAGACACTGTAGAACATGGGTCATGTCAGTTTAACATATAAAATAATGTGGTGACAGTCAAATAAACTGGTTTAATTAACGTAAATGAAGCATTTAGATTCTCAAAATCGGCATTTTACATTTTTCACTGCAGAACTTCAGCAAAAATCTCACTCACCCAAACGAGAAACTGTAGTGAATCACTCAATGTGTGTCCAAAATTTATATTTTCCTCCTAAAATTGTATTTTTGAGCAGTTTCAGTAAACTGCACCATCGTGGGAAACACTACGCTGTAAACCTGCCTGCCTTATTTTTGCCTATATTTCGTCTCTATAGACAAACAGACCTCCAGTCTGAGGCTCAGCTCTACCATCAGGTGACTGCAAGTCAGATCCCGAACTTCATTTAACTCATTAGTTAACAGCCAACAGCTATACAGCAACCAGCCAAAACATTAACACCACCCACAGCTGCAGTGCATCCTCACAGCCGATGGCTCCAGTCAAGTGGGTGGATACATCAGGCAGCAGGTGAAGAGTGAGTCAGATCTTGAAGGTGATGAAGGTGTTAAAGCAGGAAAAATGGGTGAGAGTAAGAATCTGAGATGAACTGTGATGTTCTAGATAAACGACTGGGTCAGAACATCTCCAGAACGTCAGCAGGCAGGTCTTGATCAGATGGGGTGTTCTCAGTATGCAGGTGGTCAGTACCTACCAGAAGTGCTCAGAAGAAGGACAACCGGCGACAGGGCTGTGTCATGATGTCATGGTTTCTAGATATCACAGTGCTGGGGGGGGGGGTAATGTTAGAAACTGCCAAACTGCTCAAAATGTTCTCATCTGGTTGAACAGACTGATGTCGATGTTTTCTAAAGCTTGTCCAACCTAGCAACAGTTGTGACGAAGGCGTGCGTTTGTGGGCAGAGCATGGACAGGACAGTTCTGACCCTGACTGCTTTACTGTCTGTGAGGCTTTCCTGAAAATACAGTGTCCGAAACAGCAGGTCAGCCAGAGATTTCCTGAGAGGACCTTTTCCCCCCACACTAACACTATTGTAAAGTATTTGATCGTGCAGACCGATCCAAAACTGTTTACATGCAGAATGATTGACAGGAGGAGATTTTGAATTCAAAATGGTTATGATATTTCTACCAAGCCAAAGACTTGAACTTGTATTTAGTTGAATTTCTAGGAGTCAGAGCTTCGATTCTTAAGAAAAATGGACACTGACACTTCAGACAAACTTGGCGTTGCTAGTTTACCAGGTTTTTGGGGTCTTTTTAATGGGAAACGTTCTTCTAGACTAGTTTTACGTTCTTTAGTTTCACTTGTCTTAACTGCCACTTTCACAATAGTTCGCTACCGTTGTGCCAACTAACTTAAATCAGAGATGGCTGGAATTGTTACTGTATGGACACTCAAGTGCAAATACACAGCCTTTGTAATATTTATTCCTATTTACAAAATGTTCTATTTTCCAAAAAATCAAATGTGATCAGTTTTTTTTTTTTTTTTGGGATGACGATTGACGTTTTGCAAATTTATAGTCTCAAAATCAATAAATGCCAAATGACACCTGCATTTGTATCACTTTTCATACACCACACGGAGACAGACATGCTGTTTAAAACAACTAGACTTTAATTAAACTGTGCTGTAAAACTTGAAGCTGGTTCCATTTCTTAGATTCTGCTGAAAGAATGTACAATTTACATTAAAAGACATCATAAAAGAAAATTCTGAAGATTTTAGTAAATTAAAATTTGGTTAGAAAAGGTTTGGTTGAGCAGCTTTTGGTGAATGTAAAACACACTAACATTTCAGGGTGTGCCACTTAAAAAAAAAAAAAAAAAAAAAAAAAAAAAAGGTGACCCACGTCCGGCTGGTCATCTGGTCAACAGTCCTGCTGTTCTACATCCTCATCCTCATCCAAAAGGAACTCGCTGATCTCCTCCTTCATCTGGGCTCTATAGAATCACACAGGTCACAGCCAGATTCAGTCAAGAGGTAAGTGGCAGGTAAGGGGGAATTCCACCCATTTTTCTAAATATGTGTTATTCAATCTCTATTATCCAAAAATTATGTATTACGTTATGGTAAAATAGTGGTAAATCTTCGGGGAACTACACCCTGAATGTATCCCGTCACCATGACTTTCTTTTATTTTAAAACTGTATCTAGTTAAAACTCTTAAAAACTCAATCTCAGGCATCAGGCAGTTAGAGATGCAGCGATCCGATATTAGGATCAGATATTGGTCCCAACACAAGCTGGATCGAGTATCACTTTAATTTGCTGGTGTGAGACTGAACTAAATGTTTACATGTTTGCAATTTTTGATTGATTACTGACAAAGTAAGGCTACTTATTTTTAGTTTCGGCTGATACATTTTATTTATTTTATTATATTTTAAGAAGTTTGATGCCTTTTTTATTTTGAATTTGACTGCTGTGTCAGGGTATTGCACCATGTTTATGTTAGTGACAAATAAATAGTAATTTATATTTATTATATATTAATTAGTAATACATTTATATTTATGCATTCATTTGTTATATTTAGTAAAGTAAAAATAAGTTCTAAAGTAATTATGAAGTTAATCCTGATGCCTTAAGTATCTCCTACATGGGGAGGTATACGGTTTACTAATTCAGCAATGGTATCGGGTATCGACCGATATGCAAAGTTTAGGTATCAGTATCAGAACTGAAAAAGCCGGATTGGTGCATCCCTACAGGCAGTGTAGTCATAAATATCAGGTGTAGTAACTTTCTGTGAGGGAGCTGTGCTGACTCTTCAGACGGCTGCTTCGTACTCCTGTACATCTGTACATATCGTACATCCTCACATTTTTTAATTATGCAAATATTTTTAATTTAAAAAAGTGGCTGGAATTCCCCTTTTAAAAGAATCAATTACCATAAAGGTATAATATTTATGCAGGTGGTGCTGAGCACTATAGGAATGCTATAGTCTTACTGAATGATCTGATTATAATATTTAATAAAACATTTTTAACACTTCTGTATTTTGTTGAGTGAATTCTAAATCCACTTAATCAAATCCAGAAAAAAGCTAAACCTAAAGCACTGTAATTAACCTGTTATGAGTTCAGAGAGACCCCCACAGCCGACCCGTCACTCACCTTCTCTGCCGTTTTTCAGCTTCAGACACAATGTACTGCGGTAGGGAGTCCACTGCGGCCTACAAAACAAACCCAAATCGGCCTCAGTGTTTCTCGGTCCTGGTCCTTCAGCACCTCTGCACCAGCACACCTGCCTCAGTTCATTAGCTTCACCAGTTTAAAACACATCACTAAAGCACTACAGTGTTCTGCAGAGGGGTGCTCCAGGACTAGGGCTGAGAAGTATTGGTCTAGACCATGAAAAATGTAAGACCTCTCAGTGCAGTCCCATAGAGATACAAGCCACCACTCAAAAACCTTGTATCTCCATTTTTCCAGATGAATGGACCAACAGAAATGCTCAAACATGACTTGGGATTAAATATTATTTCTACATTGACATTCACTGAAAGATAAGAAGTTACCAGTTTGGAGAAACATCACGTCCAAATATTTGTGGACACCCCTTCTAATAACCACATTCAGCTACTTTAAGCTCACAAAGCTTGTCTAGTCTGTACTGCCAATAGAATAGGACTCTCTGCTGTAGCAGATTAACATTACCCTACTGGCACCATGCTGCCTAATGCCAGGCGTGAGCTATAGAGGGGTACAAAGCCCCCCAGCACTGGAAGAACTGTGTTCTCTGGGATGATTGATGGTGGAGCTTCATCCAGTACTTTTAGAATGAGTTGGGGTGATGATCATCATCCAACATCCTGACCTCACTAACACTCTTGTGGTTGAATCCAATCAAATCCTCACAGCAATGCTCCTTCTCCAAAATCTAGCAGAAAGCCTTCCTCCCTGGACAGTAGAGACCATTAACTCTTTGTAATGCCTCTGATTTGAGAAGAAGCACTGAATGAGCAGGTGTCCCAATACTTTTGTCCACATGGTGTACAAGGATGCTGTATTTCACTTACCATGTCTTTAATAGTAAGCCTGCAACTATAACACAGGAGACTCTTCAGGTCTGTGGACTGTGGAGGTACCCTGATGGACATTAAAGAAAAAAGTCACACACACTCTATTTGCATATCAAAGACAGGTATGCAGGATCAGTAAAGCATCCGTGAAGCCCCACACACCTGGATGTGGAGCAGCAGCCTCCAGCCCCACAGCCCTGCTCCTGACAGCAGGTTGAGCCTGGAGACCCAGCAGGGTTTGAGGAGGCAGGGTCACCTTGGGCCTTTCGCATGGACAGCTGCTCCGAAAGCAGGGTGGCACGGAAGGCGGAGGCTTCCTCTACAAAGACATACATGTTAGTGAAGGATGATCAAGCTGCTGGAAGCTGGGATTACCGTCAGCATCGCCACTTGCCTGCTTTGGTGTCGAGAGCGCAGAGACAGAGGAGGCACTTGGCAGCGGGTTCAGCGGTGTTCTGAGGAGGACTCGCTGTGTGGAGCTTTTCACTCGTTCTGCGGAGAAAAGTAAGGAAGAAGGGGGGAGGGGGGGATCAAACTCACAATAGTGGGACATAAAAGGTAACGCTTTGCCTCTGCTGGCTCTGCCCGTCCCCATATGTTTCAATGATGACACAGCCCCGCCCATTTTTCTTCATCATTTGTCATCTCATTTTCCTCCTCTAAACTGTCTGTCCATCACCAGTTTAACTCTTACTCTGCTCTATCGTAAGAAGGCGGGGCTACACTTGGACTTCATGAATGAAGTGATTGACAGACAGACAGACAGCCTTGGCTGGAAGAGGCCGGTCGTCTGCAGCAGGACCTGCATGAGCTGCACTTTTACTGCTGGAGCACTGTTCCACTTACGGGACAAACTGGGAATCCAGGCGTTGGAAGCTCAATGAAGACGGTCTGAGACACTGAGGCTCAGTCTGGGAGAAGGGGGCGGGGCTACTAAACAAGCAGGCGAGTTTGTCTCCGCCTCTGAGCAGGCTCTAGGTGCAGACTGGACAAGTTTTGGTGTGATTTCTATAGGACGGATAGGAGCATAAGGGAAGGGAACGGAACGAAACCACGGCGCCTGCGTTTACTACAGCCATTGGGTTTTAGTGAGTGCACCCAGTCTACAAGACCCCCTGCGAGACCGCCGTCACCGTCACACAAAAACATTACTTTTTGACATAACATGAATCTGGCAGTTGTTCCTTAGGTTGTGTCAGGAGGTCAAGGCGAATGGATGAATGTGTGCGACGGCAGATCGACAGCAGTGCTGTGTTTACGCGAGCCGTAGCTACCTGTAGATGGTGCTGACAGTGGAGGGGAAATCCGCCTGCAGTCTGATGATGAAACTCTCCGTCAGTCGCTGGATACTCGCCTTATCTGGAACCTGAAGAGAGTGTTTTTGGGGACAGAGGTTATAAATGTTAAACCATTACAATCTATGTAATTAATGATGTAATGAAGTAATTACACTACAGTAATTACAATTACACTACTTCATCTTAATGATAGATTTAATATCCTCTCAGTAATAACAGGAGATCTCTGTGACGGACGGATAATAAGTCTCATCGCTGAAGGGGTTCCCGTTGCTACGCCAACCAGCAAGCAGGATGGGAGTTACCCTTGATGGAGGCAGGTTCTCACCTTGGTGTCCAGGCCGGGAATGAAAACGGACTGCACCCCGAACAGCCTGTTGTAGAAGCTGATTTCTTTGGCGGAGTAATCCCTCATCGGCCGCACGACCACCACGTCTCCATAGCGAGCGTCCAAGAAGCCCTGGAAATAAAAGTGATCACATAGTGAAATAAATATCATGGCATATATATATATATATATCTCACAGACAGATAGATAGACAGATAGATAGACATGGACATGCGTGAAGTGAACATCGGTGGAGCGAGTTCTCACCGTATCGGCAGCAAGAGCTGCTCCTCGTCCCAGAGAGATGTTGGTCAGCAGCCTGATGGCCAGGCGCGTACAGCTGTCCCCCATCATCACCTTGGAGTAGCCGTTGGTTCGGGCAGTGTGCAGAATCAGGTGCTGCCTGAAACACAAAACCACACTCAAACACGGATATCCTCATGCTGTCGTGATAATTATATTATATTAATAATGACATATCGTACCATATATATGGACCTCAGTGATTTTTGCTGACTCATCAATAAATGCATCTACATACACAGAGAGTCGATCTGCAGTGCGAAAAGTATTGGGACACCTGCTCATTTACCGCTTCTTTTGAAACCAAGGCTATTAAAAAGAGCTGATCCTGCTTTTGTTGGAGTAACTGTCTCTAGTGTGCAGGGAAGAAGACTTTCTACTAGATTTTGGAGGAGGAGCATTGCTGTGAGGATTTGATTGCATTCAGCAACAAGAGTGATTGTGAGGTCAGGATGTTGGAAGATCACCACCCCAAATCATCCCAAAAGTACTGGATAGAGCTCCACCACCATCCATCATTCCAGAGAACACAGTTCTTTCACTGCTCCACAGCTCCTCAATGCTGGGGGGCTTTATACCTCCTCTAGCCCACGCCTGGCATTAGGCAGCATGGTGCCAATCTCTTTGTGAGTCCTATTCTATTGGCAGTACTTCTCTAGAGACTAGACAAGCTGTGTCTCAGCAAAGGGTGCAACTTAGTAGTAGCTGAATTCATTCATTAGAAGGTTTGGACATATAGTGCATCAATGGCAGAGATACTGTTTCTATAATATGATGATGATATAACTGCCAAAACATTAGGCCTAGTAGTAGGTGTAAGCAGGGGGTCAAAGGAGAAGCACTGAGCTGTATCTCTGCAGTGACACTGGTGGTGTGTCTCGAGTCTGAGGAGAGGCCAAGGCCCTGCTCTCACTCGCTCGTTCTTTTTCTACGCATTAAAGGATCCGAGTTATCCACTGAAACTGAGAACTCGTCGTGCACTTTAAGGCCCTGTACTTTCTCGGATGACTCACAAAACACTGACAAAGAGTGGTAATGGAGAGAGGGAGAGGGAGAGAGAGAGAGAGGGGGGAGAGAGAGGGAGGTAGATGTGGAGGAGAGCGGCTTTATTACTGTGAGAGATGATGAAAAATGAAAGAAGACAGTAAAATCTCTCAAAGGACCGAAGTGACGTTCCTGCAGCCGGGGTGTGTGTGTGTGTGTGTGTGTGTGTGTGTGTGTGTGTGTGTGTGTGTGTGTGTGTGTGGTGTTTACAATGAGGACACACTACAAAAGGAGAAGTCTGGAAATACCCCAGCCCTTATTTACCTATTGATTTCAGAAGGCCATGTGTTTCAATAATAGGTATTACCTGTAAAAAGCTCAAATCGGTTCGTCTATAAGGATCATTAATAGAAATAGAAATTAATAGAAATGCAAAAATGAAAGAACACATGCGTCAGAGTGAAGGTGGGGATTTTAAACTCCTGGAATCAGTTGAGACTGATTAGAATATGATAAAAACACACTTTTTTGGCCAAAACATAAATGTGAATGTTTTTAAGTGTAAAAAGGACACATTATTGTTTATAAATTATCAGATTTTTCACCAATTACCACCAATTACCCAACCTATACATACTCTCCCTCCACAACACTAGTGAGAGCCAACCACAAATTTAGTTTGAAGAAAAATCCTGAATGAGACTTTACAAATGAAATAAAGAGATCACTTCTAATCCCTAATGGCTACTACTGTATAAACAGCACTGTACTTCTGACTGGACAATAAGAGGTTCATTTTACAAAATCACAAATTACAAATACTAAGAGTGTGAGAGTGTTAACTTAGCCATCCCTCTCCTAACCGTGCCCTCCTTTGTGTTTATTTGGGTTTATTCTAATGTTATATAGAGTTAATTACAGGTAGACACTCTCACTGACTTTATGTTTATTTGGGTTTATTCTAATGTTATATAGAGTTAATTACAGGTAGACACTCTCACTGACTTTATGTTTATTTGGGTTTATTCTAATGTTATATAGAGTTAATTACAGGTAGACACTCTCACTGACCACTGACTTTATGTTTATTTGGGTTTATTCTAATGTTATATAGAGTTAATTACAGGTGGACACTCTCACTGACCACTGACTTTATGTTTATTTGGGTTTATTCTAATGTTATATAGAGTTAATTACAGGTAGAGACACTCGCTGACCACTGACTTTGTTTATTTAGGTTAATTCTAATGATATATAGAGTTAATTACAGGTAGAGACACTCGCTGACCACTGACTTTGTTTATTTAGGTTAATTCTAATGATATATAGAGTTAATTACAGGTAGACACTCTCACTGACCACTGACTTTATGTTTATTTGGGTTTATTCTAATGTTATATAGAGTTAATTACAGGTAGACACTCTCACTGACCACTGACTTTATGTTTATTTGGGTTTATTCTAATGTTATATAGAGTTAATTACAGGTAGACACTCTCACTGACCACTGACTTTATGTTTATTTGGGTTTATTCTAATGTTATATAGAGTTAATTACAGGTAGAGACACTCGCTGACCACTGACTTTGTTTATTTAGGTTAATTCTAATGATATATAAAGTTAATTACAGGTAGACACTCTCATAGCATGCAGAATAGCAGGACTGCAGCTCTATGATGGTAAGTCTCACCTCAGGGTCTGCAGCATGTCCTCTTTGGCTGTCAGAGTCTTTAAGGAAGAGAAGAGTCTCTCTAGGGCCACTCTGTGCTCGGGGCTGTGTTGTGAGTGGACGCCGAGACGGGTCAGTGCGTCCTGGGCTTCCTCTACTGCAGCCTCTTCGTGCTTCTGCTTTCCTTCCCTCTGCTGAATATACTGATCTACCGCTGCTTTATAGCTGCAGCCTGGTCGCTGTGCACTGCCGGACACGGGCTCCAGCACAGAGCCGGGCAGACCGAAGACCTAAACACACCCATAAACACAAAGCACACACATTAATATTAGCTAGGTGTGGCTACTCTGCTGAAAACCCCAAGACCTAAGCTCAAGACCAACCTCTGATGGGAGCTGGTTTCAGATGGTCAAGGATACTGGTAAGACAGCTGGTTAACCATCTATTGACCAGCAAAGTATAAGCTGAATTTGATTCTGATGGACTAGCTGGTCTAGCAGCATGACCAGTTTGACCAAGCTGATCGGCAGCTGGTCAATTCTGTTAGAATAGTTTGATCAAACGGGTCCTGCTGGTGGACCAGCATGGTCAAACTGGTTGACTAGTATTCAATCCAATTCAAGCCATATCTGGCATCCACATCTGGCCCACATACTGGACTGATGAACGTCCAAGAACGTCCGGGCGAACCGGGCCAGAACCCTTCCCTATCCTATTGATACTGTTGTGCAGCATATCTTCTGATTGCATATACAGATAGCTACACTATATGTCTAAATATTTGTGGACACCCCCTCTAATGAATGCATTCAGCTACTTTACGTGGCACCTATTGCTGACACAGATGTGCAAATGCACACACACACACACACACACACACACACACACACAGCTTGCCCAGTTCTGTATAGAGAAGTACTGCCAATAGAATAGGACTCTCTGGAGCAGATAAACATCATGAAGCTATTGGCTTCATCCTGCCTAATAATCCCAGGCGTGGGCTATAGAGGGGTATAAAGCCCCCCAGCATTGAGGAGCTGTGGAGCAGTGGAATAGCTGTATTCTCTGGAATGATCGATGGTGGAGCTCTATCCAGTACTTTTGGGATGAAATGGGGAGTTGAGGACGAGGTAGCTGGTGATCATCAGCTCTTATCACTGAATGCAGCAATCAAATCCTCACAGCAATGCCCTGGACGGTAGAGACAGTTACTCCAACAAAAGCAGGATCAGCTCTTTTCAGACAGGAGTTTTTTTCAGTGACAATAGCACAACAACTGCAAGCAGACATCAAAGCCCTCCACTTGGGAACGCAGGAGATAATGGACAAGATGATGCAATTCTCTGAAATGAGCCACAAGAAGTGTTTTCTGCTCCAGATAAGATGAAATGATGAGGCACAACAGATAATGTTACAGAGATCAAAGCAGTAACAAACAGGGAGACGAGTAATGTCTGATTATCCTGTAATCAGATCAGAGAGGTTTCAGGGCTGTGACTCTGCAGAGAGCGTGATGGAGCGTGATGGAGCGTTCGGTCCTTCACTAAAGCCGGCCGCATGAACTCAAGAGACACTTCAGCTGAGTCACAGAGTCACAGAGCAGGAGCAGGAACTTCCTTTCTAGAGCCATGGTTCTCAAATGGGGGCCTGGGACTGCAGACCAGACCATCTACATCAAGGTTCTAGCTAATGAGGCCCTGAAGCTCACAGAGTAACTTTTGTGTTTGAGCTTCTTCTATACGGTAATAGAAACACACTACCAACAATAGTTTTTCGATGGAAAGTTCCAGTGGTATACCTGGTGGTTGCTATGGTGTTGCTAAGTGGTTACTAGATGGGTGCCATAGTGATCGGGCTGCTAGATGTTTTCTATGGTGTTGCCAATGGAAAAGGGGGGGGGGTTGCTATGGTATCTTGCATGGTTGTTATGAGGCTGCTAGGTAGATGCTACATGGTTGTTAGGTGGTTACTATGGTGATGCTACATGGTTCCTATGTGACGCCTTCTTGGACAATAGAGATAGTACCAGCAGAAAAATAATAATTAAAATTAATAAATAAAAAGGAAGTGGTTGAAAGGTGGTTGCTATGGGGATGTTTAGTGGTTGCTAGGTTATTACTATGATATCCGAGATTACTGCTATAGGTTTGCTAGGTAGTTGCTACAGTATGCCAGGTGGTTGCTATGGTGTTGCTAAGTGGTTAATAGATGTTTTCTAGGGTGTTGCCAATCGCAAGGGGGTGTTGCTATGGTATCTTGGGTGGTTTATGAGGTTGCTAGGTAGATGCTACATGGTTGTAGGGTGGTTACTATGGTGTTGCTACATGGTTCCTATTGTAAGCCTTCTGGGACAAGTAAAGTTAGTACTGGCAATTTTTTTTTTAAATAATAAAAATATATATATATATAAAAGGAAGTGGTTGAAAGGTGGTTGCTATGAAGATGCTTAGTGGATGCTAGGTTATTGCTATGATATCCCAGGAGACTGTTGAAACGTGGTTGCTATGATATCCCGGGATGCTTTTATTTATGGGTTTGCTAGGTAGTTGCTACGGTATGTGAGGTGGTTGCTATGGGGTTGCTAAGTGGTTGTTAGGTGGTTACTATGGTTTTGCTAGGTAGGGTTCTGTCACAACAGCGTGTCTCTGCTCCACAGCAGAAGCACCGTCCTCACAGTCACCTGCTCGAGGGAGGCCATGTAGTAAGGGAACCCGGTCTTCTTAAAGATGGTCTCCAACTGAGTGGTGGTCTTCTCCCTCTGCTCAGCAGTCTGACCACAGACTCCCCCCTCTGCACACAGTACAAACAAATCTGATTCAGAAGCAGTTCATCGGCCGGGTGCATCCGCTTGTATCAGCATTTACTTTAGATGGAACTGGAGTGCACATATATCATATAACAGATAACTCATAATAAGATCATTTGCACATGATGTGAAGAACAACTGCCAGGTTTACATTATGATTAAAATTGCATAACAGTGCTAAAATTATCCATCATCTACTATACTCTTATTTTACTTTCTATACTTAGTGTTTTTCTTTTATTTAACTTTAGTGTGTGTATATATATATATATATATATATATAACAGAGAGACAGAATAAGTATTTAGATTTATAAGTTTATGTCTGTAAATGGAGGAACTGCAAAGCAAGAATTTCAGTGGACAGTGTAACTGCTTGTTTCTGCTGTGCACATGACAAACTCCTGAATCCTGAAAAGACTGTTACCACTGCTACCAATAATTAAAATGATTCAATGTAATTGTAATTACCATCTATGTAGATAATGCCAGGCACAAATCTCAATTTCTTGGGGGCTTCCCGACTTAAACCCTGCAAAAAAAATAAATAAAAAGAAAGTAAAAGTTAATAATTAAAAGTAATTAATTAATTAACCCATTTTTAATTAAACCTTCTGCTGTAACTGTACTCAAACTTCAGCACTTAGTCAGCAGTTGGTCAACTAATACTGTAATGTGGCAAAACAATGGAAGACTGTAAATGTAATTAATAATAATTATTATTATTTAAATGAGTTAGCAGCATGCTTGTATTTTGGCTAAATGCTCAAATATGAAGGTGCCAAACGATTCTATGCCGTAGAGCAATAATTTTTGCTTCCTATTTTTTTATTCATTTAATTTATTTTTTATTTAATTTATTAACCATTTATTTTATTTCAATTCATTAATTTGTATTAATGCAGAATAGCTGACGTGTTTGTACACAGAAGCTGTCAAGAGAACATAAGGTAAGCAGCATCTACCAGCTAACAGCCCTTTAATAATTCTGTATTTTTATTTGCTGATCTGATGGTGTGAAGCACTCAGAATGGTTCACAGTGGTGATGAACAGAAAGTTAATACACCACATTGTTCTGGATGCACTGGCTGATGTCTGAGACACTGTTTTACTATATTATGACCTAAATCATATATTTCTTTAAATATTCATAATGAAGGGGTTGAGTTTAAACGCCTGGCTCCATTCACCACCACTGTACAGAAATCTGGGAAGGTATGTTTCTCTGCAACGAACCACACTTTCACACCAAACCTCGACTCTGAACGACTGAATTTACATCTAACAGCCCGAGCTGGGTTTAGGGTTCAGTCAATTATGAATTATTGCTTTACTGTAGAACTGTTTGGTGTCCAGCACTGTAATACTGCACTGCGCACAAATCCAGTACTGCTGGACTTCACAGTGATCCACCATCTCCTTTGAGAACTCTCTGGTCACTCCATCTACAGAAGCTGGAAGCCTTGGAGGAGTCATGGATGATCAGTTGTCGTTCTCAGCTCATGCTGCAGTTCTGACTCGGTCATGCAGATTCCTCCTGTACAACATCCAGAGAATTCCACCCTTCCTCTCTAGAGAGTCGTCCAGGTGCTCAGATCTTCAGTGTCTCATTACTTTAAGACTTGACCACTGCAGCTCTCTTCTGGCTGGTCTCCCTCTACGCACCATCAGACCCCTGCAACTTATCCAGAACACAGCGGTATGGGTCGGGTCGTCTTTAACGTTTCTAAGTTCAGCCATGTTCAGCTCCTCCACTTCTGCTGCGTTCTCTCTTCACTGTAGCTTCCTGTAGCTGCTGCCCAGGTCATCAGATTCAGACCCCTGACTCTGGCCTACAAAGCCAAGACTGAACCAGCCAGCCCCTCCGTACTTGACGGCGAAGGTCAAAAAAAGCCGATCTGTACGAAGAGCCCTGCCAGCTTCAAGTACGGCTCAGCTCTACCCGCCATCCTTTAAGATCCACGGAAGACGAGCGTCCAGACTTTTTTCTGTCCTGCACCGAAGTGGTGGAACGAACTTCCCCTGGGTGTCCGAACAGCAGAGTCCAACACTCACTGTCTTCAAACCCAGACAGAAGACCCTCCTCTTCTGAGAGTACTCAGGTGAAGAGAAGAGTACTATGGTCTCCATGTTGACTTGTGTTTAGTAGAGTCTAAGATTAGAGGATCTTTGAATTTTTAGTCTATTTAAACTAGCTGAGGTTCTTCTTGAGTAAACAGTAAAGCTCTTTAGTAAGTCACTCTGAAGAAGAGCGTCTGCTAAATGCCTTAAATGTAAATGTAGTACTGTTACGACCTTTCCTAGTTTCAACATCTCTGGACAGCCTTCACCCTGAGGCCTCCTACCTCTTGAACCTGTGCTAGCATGGAGCTAGACGCCGGCCCACCAGAAACAGCCAACAGCACCTGGAAGAAAAAAGAAAAAAGACCCAGAACTTGAGCGAGCCGAGTCGAAACACAACAGCCGTCAGTTTATGCCTGATATATTCACGCCTGCCTTCTCTCCGGGAAAGATGACCCGGTTCTTTCCCAACATGGCTCGGAACTTGTGGACGAAGTATTCCTTGAAGCAGCTCCTGAAGCAGAGATCAGACAGTGAGTCAGACAGTCCTGAGACCCTGCTGCTGTTTAAGAGCTTGGGTGACGAACTCCAACATGCAGGAGATGATCGGTCAGCACTTACCTGCAGAAGGCGTCTCCGACCCGAATAATCAGCACAGCCGTGTTCTCTTTACACTTCACACACGTCTTAGAGACCCTGGAAAAGTGTGTATGTAGGAGAGGAGAAAACCTCAACCTGAGACCAGAGCTGGGCAATATGACAATCATTTATTGCATCATTGTGGTGTGGTGTGGTGCAACAGATAACGCCACTACATGCCAGTGGGCTATCTGTGCCGCGCTACACCATCTTCTGTAATATGAGTAACCTTGTAAGTCGCTCTGGATAAGAGCGTCAGCTAAATGCCATACAGGTATCATGATAGATTTTGTATTCTCAGCAGATCGAGGAGATGGTCAGTGCGTAAAGAACGCTGTGCACTTTTCATTACAAACTGTGTAATTGCTCCTGGTTCACTGGATGAAGAGCAACACATTTTCTTTTTTATAATAATCAGTATTTAAATAGTAGTTTTTAAGAGTCTGTGGCCACTGATCCATTTTATCTGCAATCATGTGCATCATGATTAATATCATGTATCGTGGAAATGCCTTTAAATATCGCAATATAATATTTTTACTGTATCACCCAGCCCTACCTGAGACTGAGGAGATACAGCTCAAAATAAATGAACTACTTAGAGGAGTTGCGTCAATACTGAAATCAGTATCAGTGCCGATACTGGCACTTACACACAGTATCGGTCTCAGCAATAGAGAGCGCCGATACCATGAAAAGGTAAAGGTGCATGTTTTTGACACTGTACAGCGAAATGTGTCCTCCACATTTAACCCATCTGTGGTAGTGAACACACACTCACACACACTAGTGCACTAGGGCAGTGAGTACACACACACCCAGAGCGGTGGGCAGCCAACTCCAGCGTCCAGCGCCCGGGGAGCAGAGAGGGTAAAAGGCCTTGCTCAAGGGCCCAACAGTGGCAGCTTGACGAACCCGGGAATCGAACCCACAACCCTGTTATCGATATCCCGGCGCTCTAACCGCTGAGCCACCACTGCCGCAACCAATTGTTTTTGTTTGCATAATTTATTATGAATCCAAATGTTTAAACAACCAGTAAAATCCAGTCATAAATCATTATTAACATTAAACAGACTTTTAGAACTTGTTGGTGTTTCTTTGGTTCTGACACCAGAAGTTGATTCAGCAGCTTGTTTAAAGGAAACACTGAAGTTTAGTAGCTTATCACACACAGAGACGTGAACCTGAACCTGAAACCACTGCATTCTTTCTTCACTTCTTTCTGAAAAGTGAATTTAAACTCCAGTTAAAAGCTGTTTGCTGAAGCTGAGCCAGATTCTGCTTCCCTACCTGCACAGGTTTCTGCACTGTGGCCATTTTTATTATTTCACAGCTCTGAAACTTTTCAAATGTGCAGAACCTCAGGCTTATTAGATCTTATTTGGGATAGGATACAAAAAAGCTAAAAAAAAGTGGAACACCATAAATATCAGGATTTATAGCCGTCAGTATTTCAGTTCGAGCTGGTATCTGTAGCAGTACTCGGTATCAGCAGATACTTGAAAATCGGAAATCGGTATCGGAGGAGAAAAATCTCAGTTATCTCTGAAGCTCTACTAATTAGTTAAATTAATTTAATACCAAGACAAACCTTCACCAGTCAAGTAAACTGTTCTAAAAAAAAAAAAAAAACTAAAGTAACATTTAATATATAGTAATATATTAATATCTACATATTTACTGAGTTTCTTTACTTATTTTAGGGAAAAAAAAGTTGCAGTGAGTAAAATATCTGTATAAACTTGCTAGTAGTAAAATTATTATTAATATTTCTAGAATATATTATGTTTTAGTGATAGATTTATACATAAGAATATATATAATGGGCACTGAAAACAAGAAAACATAACAGGTCTGTAAGTTAATTATATAAATATAAATATAAATATAAATATATATGTGGGTTAATAGATGAACAGGGTAAGTTAAAGGCAGTAATGACAGTAATACACCCACCTCGGTACAGATCTGCCCTCTAAACAGCCCCTGTACTCTTCCTCAACCTCACACATGACTGGACTGGGTGCTGATTATACGACTTAATCGAGAAATGCTGAAGTTTAAAATGAAAAAACTTTAAAAACCCCCAAAAAATCAGCTCTGCTTGTTTTCACGCCTCCTGTCCGTCCATGCTGCTGTCTCTTTTTGATGACGTACGCAACTAATCCCTATCGCGCCCGGTGTCCCTCTACAGTTTGCGTTTTTAATGCATCTCAACCCGCAAAATAAACATTTATCACCACAAGAAAACCTTTCCGTCCCAAATAAACGCGTGTCAACCCTTAATACCACCCGAATAATTTGTCACCTCGTCTGCGCGTCTATTGTCTGTGAATTTGCTGCGAGGAATTGTGGGGCGTGTAGTTCGGAGGCGCGTGGATGCTGTTGGGAGCGATCGCACGGACAACTACACTACCCAGCGTGCCCTGCGCGCGAAGGAGCTCCGAGGCGTTTGGTTAAAGCTCCGTTGTAATGTTTACTTCTCGGATATAACGGCGTGTGCTGCTGATGGTGCGGTGCTGGGGGGCAGGTGCGATTTATAACGCCCCCTGAGCCGCTTATATACCCGAGGAGGATTGCTTAAAGCTTTTTCATTCGGGGGCAGAAGAAGAAACTGGGCCGTTCGGACAGATCCGCGTTCATGATGGCGATGTTCCGCAGTTTCGTCTCGGCCGCCCAGCTGAGGCAGCAGCAGCAGCAGCAGGGGCAACAGAGCGGGGCAACTGGGGGGGACAGCCTGGAGAGCCAGTTCTCCTGCCCCATCTGCCTAGAGGTCTACCACAAGCCCGTCAGCATCGCGAGCTGCGCCCATACGTAAGTACACACTGTGTGTGTGTGTGTGTGTGTGTGTGTTTACGCATGAGTGTGTGAGTGTGTGTGTATATATAAACACACTGCTCGTGTGTCTGTTAGAGTGGCCCTGCTTTGTTTGAGACCATGCAGGATATCTGACCCTACAAAAAAGAGCATGCATCATTTGTAAAATTATATTATATATATTATACTGAGGAACCATTAAATATGTGTATGCATGAGGATGCACACACTGCCATCCCTTTTTTCTTTTTCTTTTTTTTTTTTTTTTTTGGGGGGGGGCAGGGCTTTAGTACCCCCCCCCCCCATGCCAGCCTGCTTTGTATACACACACTTCCATCTCTATAAAAGGGGGCCTTAGTACTGCCTGTCACCCTGTCACGCTGCTTTCGTCAAACCCATACAGAAAACAGAAAATACTGACCCTACACATGAGGGGGCTGTAGTACCCCCACATATAAGGGGGCTCAGGTACCCCCCATACCAGCCTGCTTTGTATGCACACACTTTCATCTTTCTATATAGGGGGGCTTTAGTACCGCCTACACAAACCTGCTTTGTTTAACCCCATGCAGAATAGCTGCCCCTACAGCGAGGCATGCGTTTGTTTACAGTCCTATGCATGCATGTCCATCTCAGTATTTGATATAGGGGGGCTTTCGTACCCTTATTTCAGCCCCCAGATCATTTGATCCTACAAGACTCAGCCTGAGTCAGTGTGGGACATCTGACGGCCTGAAAACACAGTGTTGTGTTGGTGTGGTTTACTAAGCAGTCGTCACCACACAAAGCAGGTACGCCTGTTTAATTCAGTGCACATCATTTCCTCCCGTCTGTAGATTAGACTAGCATTAAAAAAGCCTCCATGATTTCATGAACTTTGCGTGAGAAGCCGAGCTGTAAGTGGAGCCGCCGCCGCCGCCGCCGCCGCTGCTGCTGCTGCTGCTTCTCCTTTGCTTCCTTTGTGCTTTGGTCTGTTGTTGCCTACAGGCTCATACAGCACGGCTGCTCCTTTGTTGCTGTAGTCTATCTGTCTAGGCCGGTTTCAGGGGCTCGGGAAGTGGGCCGGTGTTCAGCAGGCCGTCCGCTGACCTTTTAAAGGTGTTTCTTTTCTTTTTTTCTTTTTTTTCTTTTTATGGTCGTTTGTTTTGGTTGGCAGGACAGGGTGTGATTAGGGTTGGGGGGGAAATGTGAGCTGGTGGGAGTATCCAGTGTTTGCATGGATTTCTCTGTAAGTGCTGAAGCAGTAACGATTCTGAGTGGGGATATTTGGGCTAAATCCAGAGCAGAGTAGCTTTTATTTGGAAGCAGGGAATGCAGACGAGGGGCGGTGGAGGATCTGCAGCGGTTAGAGCTCGGGGTATTGATGACAGGGTTGTGGGTTCGATACCCGGGCTCGGCAAGCTGCTACTGTTGGGCTCTTGAGCAAGGCCCTTCGCCCTCTCTCTGCTCCCCGGGCGCTGGAGTTGGATGCCCACTGCTCTGGGTATGGGTGGGTGTGTGTGTGTGTGTGTGTGTGTGTGTGTGTGTTCACTACCACAGTGGACACTTGGGTACCTGGGTACGAATTGCACAGCCACTTCACCTCAGTTAGTCTAGAAGAGTGTACCCATCATACATAACCTTCACCATTGGCATTATTCCAGATAATTAAGGATTTTATTATTAATTATTATATTTTATTATATATATATATATATATATATATATATATATATATATATATATTAATTAATATAATATTGTATTTGTTTAAATGTGGTAAATGTAAGGGTGTTATTATGATCTTCCCCTCCTGGGTTGTTACTACTATGCTGCTGTAATGCATGACTTTTCTGCTTGGATTCATTAGGTGACACTAGCTAGATGGATGGATGTCCAAATGTTTGTGGACACCCCTTCTAATGAATGCATTCAGCAACTTTAAGTTGACATGGCATCAAGTGCTGCCAATAGAATAGAATAGACTCTCTGGAGCAGGTAAACATCATGAACCTATTGGCCCCATGCTGCCTAACAATGCCAGGCGTGGGCTAGAGGGGTATAAAGCCCCCCCAGCAGCATTGTGCTGTGGAGCAGTGGAAGAACGTTGGATGATGGTGGAGCTCCATCCACTTCTTTTTTTTGTTGGGGGGGGGGTGAGTAGGGGAGTTGGGGATGATGAGGTGGGGTGGTGATCAGCATCCAACATCCTGACCTCACTAATGCTCTTGTTGCTGAATGCAATCAAATCCTCACAGCAATGTGGTATAATAGAAAGCCTTCTTCCCTGGACAGTAGAAGCAGTCACTCCAACAGTTATTTATTTTGATAGTAGGGGATTAGAATTCATCAGCACCTGCTTATGCTAAATCGCCCACCCCATTTACAGCCATAACATTAAAACCACCTGCCTAATATTGTGTAGGCTCCCCTTGTGCTGCCAAATCAGACCTGACTCATCAAAGCCATGGACTCCACAAGATGCCTTCAGAAGTGCCTTGTATCTGGCAGCAAGGCTACCATCAGCAGCAGACCTTCCTAGAGGTCCTGTCAGTTGTGAGGTGGACGGGATCTCCATGAGCATCAGTGAGTCTTGGGCGCCCATTAGCCTGTTGCTGGGTCCGCTGGTCGTCCTTCCTTGGAGCACTTTTTGGTAGCAGGTACCGACCACTGCATACCGGGAACAGCCCCCACAAGACCTGCCTGATGTTTTAGAGGAGATGTTCTGACCCAGTCGTCTAGAACATCACAGTTAGGTGCTGTAGGTGCTGGATGTGCGGTTCCCTCTGGGATCAATAAAGTAGAACCTGTCTGTAATACGTTTCCATGGGGGGGCAGATGTATGCGCTCCATGCCTCTGAGATGCACAGAGGGATTACAGTGTGTGCAAGAACAAAGCCAGCCAGGTGTGTGTGTGTGTGTGTGTGTGTGTGTGTGTGTGTGTGTGTGTGTGTGTGTGTGTGTGTGTGTGTGTGTGTGATGTTGCGTTTCGTGAGCTGCTGTGCTGCGGTCCTGTGTGTACGTAGGTAAACGGAGACGGCAGGACTGAGCATGAGTGAGGTGGCGGTTGCGTAGGATCTAGTGAAAAGAGGAAGTGGATGTCTGTCTGTCTGTCTGTCTGTCTGTCTGTCTGTCTGTCTGTCTGTCTGTCTGTCTGTCTGTCTCCGCAGCAGTGGGGTGATTTGCATAGCGGCTGCCCTGCTGTTGAATCGTAGTGGTTTCGGTTTCAGTGCTTTTCGGGCTGGATCTGCGCCCCGGTTTCGTTAGCCTGTGTCCTTTAATACCACATATGACGTGTGGTGTCCCTACTGAGCTAGAATGAAAGGTGGTGTTTCAGTGACTATGATTATATTAGGGCGTAGCTACTGCAAACTTAATTTGGGGCCTCAGTATGTTTATCTTGTGGCCTCGGGATGAAGCATCCCGTAGCATCTTGTGGCCTCGTAGAATCTCGTGGCCTCGGGATGAAGCATCTCGTGGCCTCGGGATGTAGCATCCCGTAGCATCTCGTGGCCTCGGGGTGTAGCATCCCGTAGCATCTCGTGGCCTCGGGGTGTAGCATCCCGTAGCATCTCGTGGCCTCTGATGAAGCATCCCGTAGCATCTCGTAGCGTCAGTGTTTTTTATTATCTCGTGATCTTAATAGATTATCTCATGGCCTCGGGATGTATTATCTCACAGCCTCAGTTTCTTATCTTGTGGCCCCAATATGTTATCTTGATGTTATCTCGTGACCTTATTGACCTCACGAGAGAATCATTTTGTGGCCTCAGTGTATTCTCTCATGGCCTGAGGATGTATAATCTTGTGGCTTCAGTGCATCTTATTATCTTGTGATCTTATTATATCATCTCATGGGCTCAATATATCGTTTTGAGGCCTCAGTATAACACCTCAGTCTAATTATCTTGCTGCCTCAGTTCATCTTATTATTTTGTGGCCCAATATATTATCTTGTTGCCTCAGGATGTGTTATCTCCTGGCCTAGTAATAGTCTTACAACATAAAAAAAAACATTTTGTGTATATATATATATATTTGTATTTTTCTGGTGGATGTATAACCTTGTGGCCTCAGTTTATTGTATTATCTTGTGATCTTAATATATTCATCTCATGGTCTCAGGAAATAGTAGCTTGTAGCCTTAAGGTATTGTCTCAAGGCCTTAGTATAACACATCAGTCTTATTATCTCGTGGCCTTAGATGAATTATCTCGTGGCCTTATCTTGTGGCCTCAGTGTATTCTCTCATGGCCTGAGGATGTATAATCTTGTGGCCTCAGTTTATCTTATTATCTTGTGATCTTATTATATTATCTCATGGGCTCAATATATCATTGTGTGGCCTCCGTTTATCTTAATATATTGGGGCCACAAGATAATATCTTATGGCCTCAGTGTATAATCTCATAGCCTCGTTATATCCTCTCATGGCTTCACTCGATCTACCTCTTGGCCTCAGTGTGTTATTTTGTGCCCACCAGAAACTTAATTTGTGGCTTCTTTATTATCTTGTGGCCAAACTTCGGTCTACGTAGGCTCATGTTAGTCTTTTTAAACTCTTTGAACTGTTCTGCAGACAGGCTTTCAGATTGAGATGCTTTATAGAATTACTCTGGAAGAAAACGGCTGAGTTGTGTAATGTATGTTTTGCAGTTTAGTTTGTGTGACAGCGTCAACATCGAGTTCCTCTCGCCTCCAACTTCTCCTTCTAGCTGTTTGACGAGCTGGAGTCTCACTTTAACAGTGTTGGAGCTTCTGAAGATAAACGGAAGCGTCTCTGAGACGAGACTGTGCTGTTAACTGCCCTGTCAA